>NC_059149.1:2400000-2738904 GCF_020740605.2 Lemur catta | reverse complement strand
CACACAAACACCACACAAACACACAGACACCACACACACCACACATACCACACACACACCACACACACACAGAGACACACACCTACACCCTACACACACAGACACACCACGCAAACCACACACAAAAACACCACACACACACACACCACACACACACACACCACACACAGTCACATACACGGAAACACACACACACCACACACAGACACCACACACACCACACACACCAAACACACACACCACACACAGACACCACACACACACCACACGCACCACACACACACACCGCAAACACACACACTACACACACCACACAAATACACACCACACACACACCACACACACACAGACACACACAAACACACCACACACAGACACCAGACACACCACACAGACACACACACCACACACACACCACACACACAAACTCCACACACACACAAAGACTCCACAGACACCACACGAACCACACACACAGACACACACACCACACACACCACACACACACACACGCCACACACACACAGACTCACACACACCACACACCACACACACAGACCCACACACACCACACACCACACACACCACACACACACACAGCACACACCATACACACACAGAGACACACACAGACACACACACCACACACAAAGTACACACACACCACACACACACCACACTAACCACACACACACACCACACACACACCACACACAGACACACACAGCACACACAGCACACACACCACACACACACACCACACACAAACCACACACACACCACACACAAAAACACACCACACACACAACAAACACACACACCACACACACAAAACACACACACACAGACACACACACACCACAAACACAAACACCACACACACACAGACACACACACAACACACACAGACACACACAGAGACCACACACAGACCGCAAACCACACACACACCACAGACACCACACACACACACCACACCACACACACCTCACACACCACACACACCACACACACACCACACAGACCCACACACACCACACACCACACACACCACACACACCACACTGATACCACACACACACACACCACACACACCACACACTCTGCACAAAGCCACACACAGACACCACACACACCACACACACACACCACACACACCACACACACACCGCACAGACCCACACACCACACACACACCACACACACACCCCACAAACACCACACACACACCGCACAGACCCACACACACCACACACACCACACACACCACACCACAACACACGGACCCACACACAACACACAGACCACACACACACCACACACACACACCACAAACGCACACAGACACACAGACACACACACACCACACACACACCACACACACACCACACCAAAACACATACACTACAGCACACACACCACACAGACCCACACACACCACACACAGACACCACACACAGCACACACACCACACACACACCAAACACACACCACACACACACCACACATACCACATACACAGACACACCACACACACACGACACACAAGACACACACCAAACACAGCACACACACACACCACACACAGCACACACACACCACGCACACCACTCACACACACCTCACACACACACCACACACACACACAGACACAGACACACACACCACACACACACACCATAAACACCACACACACACCACACACACACACCACACACACACACAGACACAGACACACACACCACACACACACACCATAAACACCACACACACACCACACACACACACCACACACACACACAGAGCACAAACAACAGGCACCACACACACACAGACACACACATATCAGACAAAGCACACACCACACACAAACACACAGACACACACACACCAAACACACCACACAGCATACACACACACCACACACAGCACACACCACGCACACACACCACACACACACACACCACAAACACAAACAGACACACACAGCACAACCACACACACACACAACACACACACACCACACACACAGACACACAGACACACACCACACACACACCACACACACACGCAGAGAAACACACACCACATACAGACACCACACACACGACACACACCTCACACAGCACACACCACACACACACACACCACACACACACCACACACACACCACACACACCACATACACAGACACACCACACACACGACACACACACGACACACACCACACACACCACACACATCACACACACAGAGACCCACACACACCACACACCACATACACCACACACGCACACACAGACCCACACACACCACGCACACACACCACACACACGACTCACACATAGCACACACCACACACACCACACACACAGACAACACACACCACGCACACACCAGACACACCACACCAAAACCACACACTCCACACACACAACACACACACCACACACACCACACAGACACAGACACCTCAAACACACACAGACACAGACACGACACAAACACACCACACACACACACACACACCACACAGACACACCACACACACACAGACACACAGGCACAAACCACACAGACAGCACACACACACACAACACGCACACGCAGAGACACACACACCACATACAGACACCACACACACCACACACACCACACAGACACCACACACACACACCACACACACACCACACACTCTGCACACACACCACACACAGACACCACACACACCACACACACACACCACACACACACCACACGCACACCACACACACCACATGCACAGACACACCACACACACGACACACACACCACACACACCACACACACCACACACACACACAGACCCACACACACCACACACCCACACACCACACACACGACACACACATAGCACACACCACACACACCACACACACACCACACACAAACACACCAGACACATACACCACACACACACCACACATGCACACCTCACACACACACCAAACACACACACACACCACACACACCACAAACACACACCACACACACACAGACACACAGACACACAGAGACACACCACACAAACCACACACAACACACCACACACGCATACAGACAAACCACACACACCACCCACAACACACCACACAAACACCACACACCACACACACAAACCACGCACACACACCACACGGACCCACACACACCACACGGACCCACACACACCACACACTCCACACATACCACACACACACCCACACACCACACACACCCACACACCACACACACCACGCACACACACAGACACAGACACACACACCACACACACACACAGACACACAAACACACCACACACACACACACATCACACAAAGCACACACCACACAGAAACACACACACACACCAAACAAACCACAAACCACACACACACACCACACACAGACACACACAGACACACACACAACACACACAAACTAAACACACACCACACACACACCAAACAAACCACAAACACACAACACACAGACACCACACACAGAGACACACACCACAAATACACCACACACACAGACACAGACACACACAGACCCACACACACCACACACACCACACACAACACACACACACTACACGCACAAACACACACTCCACACACCACACACACACCACACATAGCACACACACCACACACACACCACACACACACCACACATAGCACACACACCACACACACAGAAACACACACACCACACACAAACACCACAAACGCCACACACACAGCACACACACGACACACACACACACAGACAAATGCACCACACACACACACAGACAAATACACCACACACACCGACACACCACACACACACACACACCACACACCACACACACACAGACACACACACACCACACACACACACCACACACACACAGACACACAGACACACACCACACACACACCACACACACACTCCACACACTCCACACACACCACACACACACAGACACACAGACTCACAGCAAACACACACCACACACACACACAGACACACACACACACCACACACATACACCAGACACACCACACAGACACAGACACACCACACACACACCACACACACAGCACACACACAAACACACCACACGCACACAGACACACACACACCACACACACCACACACAGAGACACACACACCACACAAACGCAGACACACACAGACCCACACACACCACACACACCACACACAACACACACACACCACACGCACACAGAGACACACACACTCTAGAAACACACACAGACACACGCACACCACACACACACACACCACACACACACCACACACAGCACACACACCACACACACACAGAAACACACACACCACACAAACACACCACAAATAGCACACGCACAGCACACACACACACAGCACACACACCACAGACACAGAAACACACCACACACACACACCACACACACACAGACACACACACATATCACACAAAGCACACACCACACACAAAGACACACACACACCAAACACACCACAAACGACACACACACCACACACAGACACACACAGGCACACACACAGCACACAAACCACACACACACCACACACACACAGACACACACACACACCACACACAACACACCACACACACACAGACACACCACACACACCACACACAACACACCACACACACACCACACACCACAGACACATCACGCACACAAAACACACGGACCCACACACACCACAGACACACACACACACCACACACACACCACACACACCACGCACACACCACACAAACCACACACATCACACACACACACCACGCACACACCACACACACCACACACACAGCTCACACACACACACAGACACAGACACACACACCGCACACACACAGACACACAAACACACCACACACACACACCACACACACAGACACACACACCTATCACACAAAGCACACACCACACACAAACTACACACACACCACACACACACTACACAAACCAAACACACACACCACACACACACAAAGACACACACACACCACACAGACACCACACACGCCACACACAGAAACCACACACACCACACACAAACCACACACACCACACACAAACCACACACACACCACACACACACAAACACACCACACACACCACACACACACAAACACACCACACACACACCACACACACCACACACACACCACAAGCAACACCTACACAGACAGACACACCACACACATCAGACACACCACACAAAAATCACACACTCCACACACACACCACACACACCACACACACCACACACACACAGACACCACAAACACACACAGACACACACACACCACACACACACAGACACAAACACACACCACACACACAGACACACAGACACACACCACAGACACCCCACACACACACAACACACCCACAACACACACCACACACACAGACACACAGACACACACCACACACACATACCACACACACACCACACTGACACAGAGACACACACACAACATACAGACACCAACACACCACACAGACCTCACACACCACACACACGACACAGACACCACACACACACACACCACACACACAAAACACACTCTGCACACACACCACACACACACACCACAAACACCACACACACAGCACACACACAGCACACACACACCACACACACACAGAGACACACACTTACACCCTACACACACAGACACACCACGCACACCACACACAAAAACACCACACACACACACACCACACACACACACACCACACACATTCACATACACGGAAACACACACACACACACCACACACAGACACCACACACACCACACACACCAAACACACACACCACACACAGACACCACACACACACCACACGCACCACACACACACACCGCAAACACACACACTACACACACCACACAAATACACACCACACACACACCACACACACACACAGACACACACAAACACACCACACACAGACACCAGACACACCACACAGACACACACACCACACACACACCACACACACAAACTCCACACACACACAAAGACTCCACAGACACCACACGAACCACACACACAGACACACACACCACACACACCACACACACACACGCCACACACCGCACACACACACCACAAACACGACACACACACACAACAAACACACCACACACACACAGACACACACACCACACACACACCACACACACACAGACACACAAAGACACCACACGCACAGCACACGCACACCACACACACCATAAACACACACATCACACACACACACCAGACACACCACACAGACACACACACACCACACACACCACACACACACCACACACACCACACACTCTGCACAAAGCCACACACAGACACCACACACACCACACACACACACCACACACACCACACACACACCGCACAGACCCACACACCACACACACACCACACACACACCCCACAAACACCACACACACACCGCACAGACCCACACACACCACACACACCACACACACCACACCACAACACACTGACCCACACACAACACACAGACCACACACACACCACACACACACACCACAAACACACACAGACACACAGACACACACACACCACACACACACCACACACACACCACACCAAAACACATACACTACAGCACACACACCACACAGACCCACACACACCACACACAGACACCACACACAGCACACACACCACACACACACCAAACACACACCACACACACACCACACATACCACATACACAGACACACCACACACACACGACACACAAGACACACACCAAACACAGCACACACACACACCACACACAGCACACACACACCACGCACACCACTCACACACACCTCACACACACACCACACACACATACAGACACAGACACACACACCACACACACACACCATAAACACCACACACACACCACACACAAACACACCACACACACACACAGAGCACAAACAACAGGCACCACACACACACAGACACACACATATCAGACAAAGCACACACCACACACAAACACACAGACACACACACACCAAACACACCACACAGCACACACACACACCACACACAGCACACACCACGCACACACACCACACACACACACCACAAACACAAACAGACACACACAGCACAACCACACACACACACAACACACACACACCACACACACACAGACACACAGACACACACCACACACACACCACACACACACGCAGAGAAACACACACCACATACAGACACCACACACACGACACACACCTCACACAGCACACACCACACACACACACACCACACACACACCACACACACACCACACACACCACATACACAGACACACCACACACACGACACACACACGACACACACCACACACACCACACACATCACACACACAGAGACCCACACACACAACACACCACATACACCACACACGCACACACAGACCCACACACACCACGCACACACACCACACACACGACTCACACATAGCACACACCACACACACCACACACACAGACAACACACACCACGCACACACCAGACACACCACACAAAAACCACACACTCCACACACACAACACACACACCACACACACCACACAGACACAGACACCTCAAACACACACAGACACAGACACGACACAAACACACCACACACACACACACACACCACACAGACACACCACACACACACAGACACACAGGCACAAACCACACAGACAGCACACACACACACAACACGCACACGCAGAGACACACACACCACATACAGACACCACACACACCACACACACCACACAGACACCACACACACACACCACACACACACCACACACTCTGCACACACACCACACACAGACACCACACACACCACACACACACACCACACACACACCACACGCACACCACACACACCACATGCACAGACACACCACACACACGACACACACACCACACACACCACACACACCACACACACACACAGACCCACACACACCACACACCCACACACCACACACACGACACACACATAGCACACACCACACACACCACACACACACCACACACAAACACACCAGACACATACACCACACACACACCACACATGCACACCTCACACACACACCAAACACACACACACACCACACACACCACAAACACACACCACACACACACAGACACACAGACACACAGAGACACACCACACAAACCACACACAACACACCACACACGCATACAGACAAACCACACACACCACCCACAACACACCACACAAACACCACACACCACACACACAAACCACGCACACACACCACACGGACCCACACACACCACACGGACCCACACACACCACACACTCCACACATACCACACACACACCCACACACCACACACACCCACACACCACACACACCACGCACACACACAGACACAGACACACACACCACACACACACACAGACACACAAACACACCACACACACACACACATCACACAAAGCACACACCACACAGAAACACACACACACACCAAACAAACCACAAACCACACACACACACCACACACAGACACACACAGACACACACACAACACACACAAACTAAACACACACCACACACACACCAAACAAACCACAAACACACAACACACAGACACCACACACAGAGACACACACCACAAATACACCACACACACAGACACAGACACACACAGACCCACACACACCACACACACCACACACAACACACACACACTACACGCACAAACACACACTCCACACACCACACACACACCACACATAGCACACACACCACACACACACCACACACACACCACACATAGCACACACACCACACACACAGAAACACACACACCACACACAAACACCACAAACGCCACACACACAGCACACACACGACACACACACACACAGACAAATGCACCACACACACACACAGACAAATACACCACACACACCGACACACCACACACACACACACACCACACACCACACACACACAGACACACACACACCACACACACACACCACACACACACAGACACACAGACACACACCACACACACACCACACACACACTCCACACACTCCACACACACCACACACACACAGACACACAGACTCACAGCAAACACACACCACACACACACACAGACACACACACACACCACACACATACACCAGACACACCACACAGACACAGACACACCACACACACACCACACACACAGCACACACACAAACACACCACACGCACACAGACACACACACACCACACACACCACACACAGAGACACACACACCACACAAACGCAGACACACGCAGACCCACACACACCACACACACCACACACAACACACACACACCACACTCACACAGAGACACACACACTCTAGAAACACACACAGACACACGCACACCACACACACACACACCACACACACACCACACACAGCACACACACCACACACACACAGAAACACACACACCACACAAACACACCACAAATACCACACGCACAGCACACACACACACAGCACACACACCACAGACACAGAAACACACCACACACACACACCACACACACACAGACACACACACATATCACACAAAGCACACACCACACACAAAGACACACACACACCCAACACACCACAAACGACACACACACCACACACAGACACACACAGGCACACACACAGCACACAAACCACACACACACCACACACACACAGACACACACACACACCACACACAACACACCACACACACACAGACACACCACACACACCACACACAACACACCACACACACACCACACACCACAGACACATCACGCACACAAAACACACGGACCCACACACACCACAGACACACACACACACCACACACACACCACACACACCACGCACACACCACACAAACCACACACATCACACACACACACCACGCACACACCACACACACCACACACACAGCTCACACACACACACAGACACAGACACACACACCGCACACACACAGACACACAAACACACCACACACACACACCACACACACAGACACACACACCTATCACACAAAGCACACACCACACACAAACTACACACACACCACACACACACTACACAAACCAAACACACACACCACACACACACAAAGACACACACACACCACACAGACACCACACACAGACACACACACCACACACACACCACACACGCCACACACAGAAACCACACACACCACACACAAACCACACACACCACACACAAACCACACACACACCACACACACACAAACACACCACACACACCACACACACACAAACACACCACACACACACCACACACACCACACACACACCACAAGCAACACCTACACAGACAGACACACCACACACACCAGACACACCACACAAAAACCACACACTCCACACACACACCACACACACCACACACACCACACACACACAGACACCACAAACACACACAGACACACACACACCACACACACACAGACACAAACACACACCACACACACAGACACACAGACACACACCACAGACACCCCCCACACACACAACACACCCACAACACACACCACACACACAGACACACAGACACACACCACACACACATACCACACACACACCACACTGACACAGAGACACACACACAACATACAGACACCAACACACCACACACACCTCACACACCACACACACGACACAGACACCACACACACACACACCACACACACAAAACACACTCTGCACACACACCACACACACACACCACAAACACCACACACACAGCACACACACAGCACACACACACCACACACACACAGAGACACACACTTACACCCTACACACACAGACACACCACGCACACCACACACAAAAACACCACACACACACACACCACACACACACACACCACACACATTCACATACACGGAAACACACACACACACACCACACACAGACACCACACACACCACACACACCAAACACACACACCACACACAGACACCACACACACACCACACGCACCACACACACACACCGCAAACACACACACTACACACACCACACAAATACACACCACACACACACCACACACACACACAGACACACACAAACACACCACACACAGACACCAGACACACCACACAGACACACACACCACACACACACCACACACACAAACTCCACACACACACAAAGACTCCACAGACACCACACGAACCACACACACAGACACACACACCACACACACCACACACACACACGCCACACACCGCACACACACACCACAAACACGACACACACACACAACAAACACACCACACACACACAGACACACACACCACACACACACCACACACACACAGACACACAAAGACACCACACGCACAGCACACGCACACCACACACACCATAAACATACACATCACACACACACACCAGACACACCACACAGACACACACACACCACACACACCACACACACACCACACACACCACACACTCTGCACAAAGCCACACACAGACACCACACACACCACACACACACACCACACACACCACACACACACCGCACAGACCCACACACCACACACACACCACACACACACCCCACAAACACCACACACACACCGCACAGACCCACACACACCACACACACCACACACACCACACCACAACACACTGACCCACACACAACACACAGACCACACACACACCACACACACACACCACAAACACACACAGACACACAGACACACACACACCACACACACACCACACACACACCACACCAAAACACATACACTACAGCACACACACCACACAGACCCACACACACCACACACAGACACCACACACAGCACACACACCACACACACACCAAACACACACCACACACACCACACACAGAAACCACACACACCACACACAAACCACACACACCACACACAAACCACACACACACCACACAGACACAAACACACCACACACACCACACACACACAAACACA
Organism: Lemur catta; assembly: GCF_020740605.2. NCBI lineage: Eukaryota > Metazoa > Chordata > Mammalia > Primates > Lemuridae > Lemur > Lemur catta. Next base: position 2,726,775 of record NC_059149.1, on the reverse strand, counting down.
CCACACACACACCACACACACCACACACACACCACACACACCACACACACCACACACACACAGACACCACAAACACACACAGACACACACACACCACACACACACAGACACAAACACACACCACACACACAGACACACAGACACACACCACAGACACCCCCCACACACACAACACACCCACAACACACACCACACACACAGACACACAGACACACACCACACACACATACCACACACACACCACACTGACACAGAGACACACACACAACATACAGACACCAACACACCACACAGACCTCACACACCACACACACGACACAGACACCACACACACACACACCACACACACAAAACACACTCTGCACACACACCACACACACACACCACACACAGCACACACACAGCACACACACACCACACATACCACATACACAGACACACCACACACACGACACACACCACAAACACCACACACACACACCACACACACCACAGACACACCACTCACACCACTCAAACAGACCTCACACACACCACACAAACACACAGCACACACAACAGGCACCACAAACACACTGACACACACACACCAAACACACCACACTCCACACACACACACCACACACAGCACACACCACACACCCACCACACACACCACACACACACACCACACACACACAACACACCCACCACAAACACAGCACACACACACAGACACACAGACACACACAGACACACCACACACAACACACACAACACAACACACACACAGACACACCACACACACCACACACAACACACCACACACCACACACACACATCATGCACACACAACACACGGATCCACACACACCACACACACACACACACCACACACACACCACACACACCACGCACAGACCACACAAACCGCACACATCACACACACACACACCACGCACACACACCACGCACATAGCACTCACACCACACACACCTCACACACACACCACACACACACAGACTCAGAAACACACACCACACACACAAACACACCACACACACCACACAAACCACACACACAAATACACACACATATCACACAAAGCACACACCAAACACAAACACACACACACCAAGCACACCACAAACCACACACACACACCACACACAGACACACAGACACACACACATCACACACACACCACACAAACCACACACACACACCACACACACACAGACACACACACACCACACAGACACCACACACAGACACACACACCACACACACACCACACACACCACACACACAAACCACACACACCACACACACACCACACACACAAGCACACCACAAACACACAGACACACAGAGACACACACACAAGACACACACCACACACACAGACACACACACCACACAGACACAGACACACACAGACCCACACACACCACACACAACACACACACACACCACACGCACACAGAGACACAGACACTACAAACACACACTGACACACATACACCACACACACAGACACCACAAACACCACACACACACACACACCACACAAACACACTCCACACACACCACACACACACCACACACAGCACACACACCACACACACACATAAACACACACACAGAAACACACACACCACAAACACCACACACACACCGCACACAACTCACCGTACAAACACCACACACCACACACACACACCACGCGCATGCACCACACGGACCCACACACACCCTACACACACACACACCACACACACACCACACACACCACGCACACACCACACACACCACACACACGCACACACACACAGACAGACACACCAGACACACACAGACACACACACACACCACACACACAGACCACACACACACAGACACACACACATATCACACAAAGCACACACAACACACAAACCCATACACACACATGAAACACACCACAAACCACACACACACACCACACACAGACACACACAGACACACACACACAACACACACAAACTACACACACACCACACACACACCACACAAACCACACACACACACCACACACATACACAGACACAAACACACACCACACAGACACCACACACAGACACACACACCACACACACACCACACACACGGCACACACACATAAACACACCACACACACACAGACACACACACACCACACACACCTCACACACAGACACACACACCACACAGACACTGACACCCACACCCACACACACCACACACACCACACACAACACACACACACCACACGCACACAGAGACACACACACACTACAAGCACACACAGACACACACACACCACACATACACACACACCACACACACAGCACACACAGCACACACAGCACACACACACAGAAACACACACACCACACACACACACCACAAACACCACACACACAGCACACACACACACCACACACACAAACACCACACAAACACACAGACACCACACACACCAACCATACCACACACACACCACACACACACAGAGACACACACCTACACCCTACACACACAGACACACCACGCACACCACACACAAAAACACCACACACACACACCACACACACACACACACTCACATACACGGAAACACACACACACACACACACACACCACACAGACACCACACACAGCACACACACCAAACACACACACCACACACAGACACCACACACACACCACTTGCACCACACACACACACCGCACACACACACACTACACCCACCACACAAATACACACCACACACACACCACACACACACAGAGACACACACAAACACACCACACACAGACACCAGACACACCACACAGACACACACACCACACACACACCACACACACAAACTCCACACACACACAAAGATTCCACAGACACCACACGAACCACACACACAGACACACACACCACACACACCACACACACACACACCCCACACACCCCACACACACACCACAAACACGACACACACACACAACACACACACCACACACACACAAACACACACACCACACACACACCACACACACACAGACACACAAAGACACCACACGCACAGCACACACACAGCACACAAACCATAAACACACACATCACACACACACACCAGACACACCACACAGACACACACACACCACACACACACCACACACACCACACATACTCACACAGATCCACACACACAACACACACCACACACACCACAAACACCACGCACACACACCACACACCCAGACACACACAGACACACACACACCACACACACAAACAGACACAAACACACACAACACACACACACACCACAAACACCACACACACCGCACACACACACCACACACACCACACACACACCACACACACAGACACACACACCACACACACACGACACACACCACTCACACACACCTCACACAGACACCACACACACACACAGACACAGACACACACCACACACACACACCACACACACACAGACACACCCACACACCACACACACACCACACTCACACCACACACACCATAAACACACACATCACACACACACACCAGACACACCACACAGACACACACACACCACACACACCACACACACCCCACAAACACCACACACACCGCACACAAAACCACACACACCACACACACACACACAGACACACACACACACCACACACACACCACACCACAGCACACACAACACACCACACACAACACAAAGACCCACACACACCACACACACCACACACACACAGCACACACACAGACACACACACATATCACACAAAGCACACACAACACACAAACCGATACACACACATGAAACACACCACAAACCACACACACACACCACACACACACAGACACACACACCACACAGACACCACACACAGACACACACACCACACACACACCACACACAGCACACACACATAAGCACACCACACACACACAGACACACACACACCACACACACCTCACACACAGACACACACACCACACAGACACTGACACCCACACCCACACACACCACACACACCACATACAACACACACACACCACACGCACACAGAGACACACACACACTACAAACACACACAGACACACACACACCACACACACACAGACACACACACACACCACACACACACCACACCACAGCACACACAGCACACCACACACACCACAAAGACCCACACACACCACACACACCACACACAGACACCACACACACACACCAAACACACCACAAACCACACACACACACCACGCACAGACACACACAGACACACACACAACACACGGAACAATCCAAACACACACCATACACCACACACACACACCACGCACACACAACACACGGACCCACACACACCACAAACACACAGATACACAGACACACACCACACACACACACCACACACGCACAAAAACACACACACAGACCCACACACACCACACACACCCCACACCCCACACACACACACACACCACACACACACCACACCACGCCACACAGACCCACACACAACACACACACCACACACACAACACACACACCACACCACACACACCACACAGACCCACACACACCACACACACCGCACACACACCACACACACACAGACATACACACACCACACACACCACACACACAGACCCACACACCACACACACACACACCACAAACACCACACACACATGGCACACACCACACACGCCACACACACACACACCACACACACCACACACAACACACACACAGACCTACACACACCACACACCACACACACCACACACACACCTACACACACCACACACCACACACACCACACACACACACACCACACACACACCACAGCAACACATACACACACCACACACACACACACTCACACACAAACACACACACACCACACACACAAACCACACACAAGAACAGACACACACCACACACACACAGACACACACACATTTCACACAAAGCACACACCACACACAAACACACACACACACACCAACACACCACACACACCACACACACACACAGACCTACACACACCACACACCACACACACCACACACACACCTACACACACCACACACCACACACACCACACACAGACACACCACACACACACCACAAACAACACATACACACACCACACACACACACACTCACACACAGACACACACACACCACACACACACACCACACACAAGAACAGACACACACACACACCACACACACACAGACACACAAACACACCACACACACACACCACAAACACACAGACCCACACATATTTCACACATAGCACACACCACACACAAACACACACACACACCAAACACACTGCAAACCAAACACACCACACACAGACACACACACACAACACACACAAACTACACACACACCACACACACACCACACAAACCACACACACACCACACACACACAGACACACATACACACCACACAGACACCACACACAGACACACACACCACACACACACCACACACACAAACACACCACACAAACACACCACACAAACAGACACACACACACCAACACACCACACACACAGACACACACACCACACAGACACAGACACACACAGACCCACACACACAACAAACACCACACACAACACACACACCACACGCACACAGAGGCACACACACACTACAAACACACACAGACACACATACGCCATACACACACACAGCACACACACACACACACACCCTCCACACACATCACACACACACCACACACAGCACACACACACACAGAAACACACACCACAAACACACACAGACACACAGACACACACACACCACACACACACCACACCACAACACACACAGCACACCACACACACCACACAGACCCACACACACCACACACACCACACACACACACAGACCCACACACACCACACACCACACACACCACACACACCCTCACAGCACCCACACACCACACACACCACACACACACACCTCAAACACACACAGACACACACACCAAACACACAACACACACACACACCCACCACAAACACACACCACACACACAGACACACAGACACACACAGACACACCACACACACCACACACAACACACCACACACACACAGAGAGATACCACACACACCACACACAACACACCACACAAGCACCACACACCAAACACACACACCGCGCACACACACCACACGGTCCCACACACACCACACACAAACACACACACACACCAACACACCACAAACCACACAGACACACCACAGACACACACAGACACACACACACACCACACAAACCACACACACACACCACACACACAGAAAGACACACACACACACAACACACAACACACACACAGACACACACACCACACAGACACAGACACACACAAACCCACACACACCACACACACCACACACACCACACACAACACACACACACACCACACACACACAAACACACCACACACACACCACACACACACAAACACACCACACACACACCACACACACACCACACACACACCACACACACACCACAAGCAACACCTACACAGACAGACACACCACACACACCAGACACACCACACAAAAACCACACACTCCACACACACACCACACACACCACACACACCACACACACACAGACACCACAAACACCACACACACACACACCACACAAACACACTCCACACACACCACACACACACCACACACAGCACACACACCACACACACACATAAACACACACAGAGAAACCCACACACCACAAACACCACACACACACCGCACACAACTCACCGTACAAACACCACATACCACACACACACACCACGCGCATACACCACACGGACCCACACACACCCTACACACACACACACCACACACACAACAAACACACCACGCACACACCACACACACCACACACACGCACACCACACACACACACACAGACAGACACACCAGACACACACAGACACACACACACACCACACACACAGAACACACACACACAGACACACACACATATCACACAAAGCACACACAACACACAAACCCATACACACACATGAAACACACCACAAACCACACACACACAGCACACACAGACACACACAGACACACACACACAACACACACAAACTACACACACACCACACACACACCACACAAACCACACACACACACCACACACACACACGGACACAAACACACACCACACAGACACCACACACAGACACACACACCACACACACACCACACACACCACACACAACACACACACACCACACGCACACAGAGACACACACACACTACAAACACACACAGACACACACACACCACACATACACACACACCACACACACACCACACACAGCACACACACACCACACACACCACACACACCCCACAAACACCACACACACCGCACACAAAACCACACACACCACACACACACACAGACACACACACACACCACACACACACCACACCACAGCACACACAACACACCACACACAACACAAAGACCCACACACACCACACACACCACACACAGACACCACACACACACACCAAACACACCACAAACCACACACACACACCACGCACAGACACACACAGAAACACACACACACACACCACGCACAGACACACACAGAAACACACACACAACACACGGAACAATCCAAACACACACCATACACCACACACACACACCACGCACACACAACACACGGACCCACACACACCACAAACACACAGATACACAGACACACACCACACACACACACCACACACGCACAAAAACACACACACAGACCCACACACACCACACACACCCCACACCCCACACACACACACACACCACACACACACCACACCACGCCACACACACCACACACACACCACACACACCACAACACACACACCACAACACACACACCACACAGACCCACACACACCACACACACACCACACACACCACACACACCACACACACACAGACATACACACACCACACACCACACACACCACAACACACACACAAACACCACACAAACACACAGACACCACACACACCACACATACCACACACACACCACACACACACAGAGACACACACCTACACCCTACACACACAGACACTTCACGCACACCACACACAAAAACACAACACACACACACCACACACACACACTCACATACACGGAAACACACACACACACACACACCACACAGACACCACACACAGCACACACACCAAACACACACACCACACACAGACACCACACACACACCACTCGCACCACACACACACACCGCACACACACACACTACACCCACCACACAAATACACACCACACACACACCACACACACACAGAGACACACACAAACACACCACACACAGACAGCAGACACACCACACAGACACACACACCACACACGCACCACACACACAAAATCCACACACACACAAAGATTCCACAGACACCACACGAACCACACACACAGACACACACACCACACACACCACACACACACACACCCCACACACCCCACACACACACCACAAACACGACACACACACACAACACACACACCACACACACACACAGACACACACACCACACACACACCACACACACACAGACACACAAAGACACCACACGCACAGCACACACACACCACACACACCATAAACACACACATCACACACACACACCAGACACACCACACAGACACACACACACCACACACACACCACACACACCACACACACCACACACACCACACATACTCACACAGATCCACACACACAACACACACCACACACACCACAAACACCACGCACACACACCACACACCCAGACACACACAGACACACACACACCACACACACAAACAGACACAGACACACACAACACACACACACACCACAAACACCACACACACTGCACACACACACCACACACACCACACACACACCACACACACAGACACACACACCACACACACACCACACACACCACTCACACACACCTCACACAGACACCACACACACACACAGACACAGACACACACCACACACACACACCACACACACACAGACACACCCACACACCGCACACACACCACACTCACACCACACACACCATAAACACACACATCACACACACACACCAGACACACCACACAGACACACACACACCACACACACCACAGACACCCCACAAACACCACACACACCGCACACAAAACCACACACACCACACACACACACACAGACACACACACACACCACACACACACCACACCACAGCACACACAACACACCACACACAACACAAAGACCCACACACACCACACACACCACACACACACACCACACACACAGACACACACACATATCACACAAAGCACACACAACACACAAACCGATACACACACACGAAACACACCACAAACCACACACACACACCACACACAGACACACACACACAACACACACAAACTACACACACACCACACACACACCACACAAACCACACACACACACCACACACACACAGACACACACACACCACACAGACACCACACACAGACACACACACCACACACACACCACACACAGCACACACACATAAACACACCACACACACACAGACACACACACACCACACACACCTCACACACAGACACACACACCACACAGACACTGACACCCACACCCACACACACCACACACACCACACACAACACACACACACCACACGCACACAGAGACACACACACACTACAAACACACACAGACATACACACACACCACACACACACCACACACACCACACACACACCACACACAGCACACACAGCACACACACACAGAAACACACACACCACACACACACACCACAAACACCACACACACAGCACACACACCACACCACACACAACACAAAGACCCACAAACACCACACACACCACACACAGACACCACACACACACACCAAACACACCACAAACCACACACACACACCACGCACAGACACACACAGACACACACACACAACACACGGAACAATCCAAACACACACCATACACCACACACACACACCACGCACACACAACACACGGACCCACACACACCACAAACACACAGATACACAGACACACACCACACACACACACCACACACGCACAAAAACACACACACAGACCCACACACACCACACACACCCCACACCCCACACACACACACACACCACACACACACCACACCACGCCACACAGACCCACACACAACACACACACCACACACACAACACACACACCACACCACACACACCACACAGACCCACACACACCACACACACACCGCACACACACAGACATACACACACCACACACACCACACACACAGACCCACACACCACACACACACACACCACACACACCACACACAACACACACACAGACCTACAACACCACACACCACACACACCACACACACACCTACACACACCACACACCACACACACCACACACACACACACCACACACACACCACAGCAACACATACACACACCACACACACACACACTCACACAGAAACACACACACACCACACACACACACCACACACAAGAACAGACACACACCACACACACACAGACACACACACATTTCACACAAAGCACACACCACACACAAACACACACACACACACCACACACACCACACACACCACACACACACACAGACCTACACACACCACACACCACACACACCACACACACACCTACACACACCACACACCACACACACCACACACAGACACACCACACACACACCACAAACAACACATACACACACCACACACACACACACTCACACACAGACACACACACACCACACACACACACCACACACAAGAACAGACACACACACACACCACACACACAGAGACACACAAACACACCACACACAGACACCACAAACACACAGACCCACACATATTTCACACAAAGCACACACCACACACAAACACACACACACACCAAACACACTGCAAACCAAACACACCACACACAGACACACACAAACTACACACACACCACACACACACCACACAAACCACACACACACCACACACACACAGACACACATACACACCACACAGACACCACACACAGACACACACACCACACACACCACACACACCGCACACACACAAACACACCACACAAACAGACACACACACACCAACACACCACACACACAGACACACACACCACACAGACACAGACACACACAGACCCACACACACAACAAACACCACACACAACACACACAACACACGCACACAGAGGCACACACACACTACAAACACACACAGACACACATACGCCACACACACACACAGCACACACACACACACACACCCTCCACACACACCACACACACACCACACACACACCACACACAGCACACACACACACAGAAACGCACACCACAAACACACACAGACACACAGACACACACACACACCACACACACACCACACCACAACACACACAGCACACCACACACACCACACAGACCCACACACACCACACACACCACACACACACACAGACCCACACACACCACACACCACACACACCACACACACCCTCACAGCACCCACACACCACACACACCACAAACACACCCCACACACACACCACACACACACACCTCACACACACAGACACACACACCAAACACAACACACACACACACCCACCACAAACACACACCACACACACAGACACACAGACACACACAGACACACCACACACACCACACACAACACACCACACACACACAGAGAGACACCACACACACCACACACAACACACCACACAAGCACCACACACCAAACACACACACCACGCACACACACCACACGGTCCCACACACACCACACACAAACACACACACACACCAACACACCACAAACCACACAGACACACCACAAACAGACACACACAGACACACACACACACCACACAAACCACACACACACACCACACACACAGAAAGACACACACACACACAACACACAACACACACACAGACACACACACCACACAGACACAGGCACACACAGACCCACACACACCACACACACCACACACAACACACACACACACCACACACACACCACACACACACAAACACACCACACACACACCACACACACACAAACACACCACACACACCACACACACACCACACACACACCACACACACACCACAAGCAACACCTACACAGACAGACACACCACACACACCAGACACACCACACAAAAACCACACACTCCACACACACACCACACACACCACACACACCACACACACACAGACACCACAAACACCACACACACACACACACCACACAAACACACTCCACACACACCACACACACACCACACACAGCACACACACCACACACACACATAAACACACACACAGAAACACACACACCACAAACACCACACACACACCGCACACAACTCACCGTACAAACACCACACACCACACACACACACCACGCGCATACACCACACGGACCCACACACACCCTACACACACACACACCACACACACACCACACACACCACGCACACACCACACACACCACACACGCACACACACACAGACAGACACTCCAGACACACACAGACACACACACACACCACACACACAGACCACACACACACAGACACACACACATATCACACAAAGCACACACAACACACAAACCCATACACACACATGAAACACACCACAAACAACACACACACACCACACACAGACACACACAGACACACACACACAACACACACAAACTACACACACACCACACACACACCACAGAAACCACACACACACACCACACACACACACAGACACAAACACACACCACACAGACACCACACACAGACACACACACCACACACACACCACACACACGGCACACACACATAAACACACCACACACACACAGACACACACACACCACACACACCTCACACACAGACACACACACCACACAGACACCGACACCCACACCCACACACACCACACACACCACACACAACACACACACACCACACGCACACAGAGACACACACACACTACAAGCACACACAGACACACACACACCACACATACACACACACCACACACACACCACACACAGCACACACAGCACACACACACAGAAACACACACACCACACACACACACCACAAACACCACACACACAGCACACACACACACCACACACACAAACACCACACAAACACACAGACACCACACACACACAGAGACACACACCTACACCCTACACACACAGACACATCACGCACACCACACACAAAAACACCAAACACACACACCACACACACACACACACTCACATACACGGAAACACACACACACACACACACACCACACAGACACCACACACAGCACACACACCAAACACACACACCACACACAGACACCACACACACACCACTCGCACCACACACACACACCGCACACACACACACTACACCCACCACACAAATACACACCACGCACACACCACACACACACAGAGACACACACAAACACTCCACACACAGACACCAGACACACCACACAGACACACACACCACACACACACCACACACACAAACTCCACACACACACAAAGATTCCACAGACACCACACGAACCACACACACAGACACACACACCACACACACCACACACACACACACCCCACACACCCCACACACACACCACAAACACGACACACACACACAACACACACACCACACACACACACAAACACACACACCACACACACACCACACACACACAGACACACAAAGACACCACACGCACAGCACACACACAGCACACACACCATAAACACACACATCACACACACACACCAGACACACGACACAGACACACACACACCACACACACACCACACACACCACACACACCACACACACCACACATACTCACACAGATCCACACACACAACACACACCACACACACCACAAACACCACGCACACACACCACACACCCAGACACACACAGACACACACACACCACACACACAAACAGACACAGACACACACAACACACACACACACCACAAACACCACACACACCGCACACACACACCACACACACCACACACACACCACACACACAGACACACACACCACATACACACCACACACACCACTCACACACACCTCACACAGACACCACACACACACACAGACACAGACACACACCACACACACACACCACACACACACAGACACACCCACACACCACACACACACCACACTCACACCACACACACTATAAACACACACATCACACACACACACCAGACACACCACACAGACACACACACAAACACACACAGACACACACACACACCACACATACACACACACCACACACACACCACACACACCACACACACACCACACACAGCACACACAGCACACACACACAGAAACACACACACCACACACACACACCACAAACACCACACACACAGCGCACACACACACCACACACACACCACACACACAAACACCACACAAACACACAGACACCACACACACCACACATACCACACACACACCACACACACACAGAGACACACACCTACACCCTACACACACAGACACACCACGCAAACCACACACAAAAACACCACACACACACACACCACACACACCCACCACACACACTCACATACACGGAAACACACACACACACACCACACACAGACACCACACACACCACACACACCAAACACACACACCACACACAGACACCACACACACACCACACGCACCACACACACACACCGCAAACACACACACTACACACACCACACAAATACACACCACACACACACCACACACACACACAGACACACACAATCACACCACACACAGACACCAGACACACCACACAGACACACACACCACACACACACCACACACACAAACTCCACACACACACAAAGACTCCACAGACACCACACGAACCACACACACAGACACACACACCACACACACCACACACACACAAGCCACACACACACAGACCCACACACACCACACACCACACACACAGAGCCACACACACCACACACCACACACACCACACACACACACAGCACACACCATACACACACAGAGACACACACAGACACACACACCACACACAAAGTACACACACAGCACACACACACCACACTAACCACACACACACACCACACACACACCACACACAGACACACACAGCACACACAGCACACACACCACACACACACACCACACACAAACCACACACACACCACACACAAAAACACACCACACACACAACAAACACACACACCACACACACAAAACACACACACACAGACACACACACACACCACAAACACAAACACCACACACACACAGACACACACACAACACACACAGACACACACAGAGACCACACACAGACCGCAAACCACACACCCACCACAGACACCACACACACACACCACACCACACACACCTCACACACCACACACACCACACACACACCACACAGACTCACACACACCACACACCACACACACCACACACACCACACTGATACCACACACACACACACCACACACACCACACACTCTGCACAAAGCCACACACAGACACCACACACACCACACACACACACCACACACACCACACACACACCGCACAGACCCACACACACCACACACACCACACACACCACACCACAACACACGGACCCACACACAACACACAGACCACACACACACCACACACACACACCACAAACACACACAGACACACAGACAGACACACCACACACACACCACACACACACCACACCAAAACACATACACTACAGCACACACACCACACAGACCCACACACACCACACACAGACACCACACACAGCACACACACCACACACACACCAAACACACACCACACACACACCACACATACCACATACACAGACACACCACACACACACGACACACACGACACACACCACACACAGCACACACACACACCACACACAGCACACACACACCACGCACACCACTCACACACACCTCACACACACACCACACACACACACAGACACAGACACACACACCACACACACACACCATAAACACCACACACACACCACACACACACACACCACACACACACACAGAGCACAAACAACAGGCACCACACACACACAGACACACACATATCAGACAAAGCACACACCACACACAAACACACAGACACACACACCAAACACACCACACAGCACACACACACACCACACACATCACACACCACGCACACACACCACACACACACACACCACAAACACAAACAGACACACACAGCACAACCACACACACACACAACACACACACACCACACACACACAGACACACAGACACACACCACACACACACCACACACACACGCAGAGAAACACACACCACATACAGACACCACACACACGACACACACCTCACACACCACACACCACACACACACACACCACACACACACCACACACACACCACACACACCACATACACAGACACACCACACACACGACACACACACGACACACACCACACACACCACACACATCACACACACAGAGACCCACACACACCACACACCACATACACCACACACGCACACACAGACCCACACACACCACGCACACACACCACACACACGACTCACACATAGCACACACCACACACACCACACACACAGACAACACACACCACGCACACACCAGACACACCACACAAAAACCACACACTCCACACACACAACACACACACCACACACACCACACAGACACAGACACCTCAAACACACACAGACACAGACACGACACAAACACACCACACACACACACACACACCACACAGACACACCACACACACACAGACACACAGGCACAAACCACACAGACAGCACACACACACACAACACGCACATGCAGAGACACACACACCACATACAGACACCACACACACCACACACACCACACAGACACCACACACACACACCACACACACACCACACACTCTGCACACACACCACACACAGACACCACACACACCACACACACACACCACACACACACCACACGCACACCACACACACCACATGCACAGACACACCACACACACGACACACACACCACACACACCACACACACCACACACACACGCAGACCCACACACACCACACGCCCACACACCACACACACGACACACACATAGCACACACCACACACACCACACACACACCACACACAAACACACCAGACACATACACCACACACACACCACACATGCACACCTCACACACACACCAAACACACACACACACCACACACACCACAAACACACACCACACACACACAGACACACAGACACACAGAGACACACCACACAAACCACACACAACACACCACACACACATACAGACAAACCACACACACCACCCACAACACACCACACAAACACCACACACCACACACACAAACCACGCACACACACCACACGGACCCACACACACCACACGGACCCACACACACCACACACTCCACACATACCACACACACACCCACACACCACACACACCCACACACCACACACACCACGCACACACACAGACACAGACACACACACCACACACACACACAGACACACAAACACACCACACACACACACACATCACACAAAGCACACACCACACAGAAACACACACACACACCAAACAAACCACAAACCACACACACACACCACACACAGACACACACAGACACACACACAACACACACAAACTAAACACACACCACACACACACCAAACAAACCACAAACACACAACACACAGACACCACACACAGAGACACACACCACAAATACACCACACACACAGACACACACACCACACAGACACAGACACACACAGACCCACACACACCACACACACCACACACAACACATACACACTACACGCACAAACACACACTCCACACACCACACACACACCACACACACACCACACATAGCACACACACCACACACACACCACACACACACCACACATAGCACACACACCACACACACAGAAACACACACACCACACACAAACACCACAAACGCCACACACACAGCACACACACGACACACACACACACAGACAAATGCACCACACACACACACAGACAAATACACCACACACACCGACACACCACACACACACACACACCACACACCACACACACACAGACACACACACACCACACACACACACCACACACACACAGACACACAGACACACACCACACACACACCACACACACACTCCACACACTCCACACACACCACACACACACAGACACACAGACTCACAGCAAACACACACCACACACACACACAGACACACACACACACCACACACATACACCAGACACACCACACAGACACAGACACACCACACACACACCACACACACAGCACACACACAAACACACCACACGCACACAGACACACACACACCACACACACCACACACAGAGACACACACACCACACAAACGCAGACACACGCAGACCCACACACACCACACACACCACACACAACACACACACACCACACGCACACAGAGACACACACACTCTAGAAACACACACAGACACACGCACACCACACACACACACACACCACACACACACCACACACAGCACACACACCACACACACACAGAAACACACACACCACACAAACACACCACAAATACCACACGCACAGCACACACACACACAGCACACACACCACAGACACAGAAACACACCACACACACACACACCACACACACAGACACACACACATATCACACAAAGCACACACCACACACAAAGACACACACACACCAAAAACACCACAAACGACACACACACCACACACAGACACACACAGGCACACACACAGCACACAAACCACACACACCACACACACACAGACACACACACACACCACACAGACAACACACACAGACACACACACCACACACACACCACACCACACCACACAGACCCACACACAAAACACACACCACACACACACCACAACACACACACCACACCACACACACCACACAGACCCACACAGACCACACAACCACACACACCACAAACACACACACAGACCCACACACACCACACACCACACACACCACACACACACCCACAGACCCACACACACCACACACACCACACACACATGGCACACACCCCACACACCACACACACACACACACACACCACACACCACACACACACCACACACACCACACACACACCACACACACACACAACACACCCACCACAAGCACACACCACACACACACAACTACACAGACACACACAGACACACCACACACACCACACACAACACACCACACACACACAGACACACCACACACACCACACACAACACACCACACACACACCACACACCACAGACACATCACGCACACAAAACACACGGACCCACACACACCACAGACACACACACACACCACACACACACCACACACACCACGCACACACCTCACAAACCACACACATCACACACACACACACCACGGACACACCACACACACCACACACACAGCTCACACACACACCACACACACACACAGACACAGACACACACACCACACACACACAGACACACAAACACACCACACACACACCACACACACAGACACACACACCTATCACACAAAGCACACACCACACACAAACTACACACACACCACACACACACTACACAAACCAAACACACACACCACACAGACACAAAGACACACACACACCACACAGACACCACACACAGACACACACACCACACACACACCACACACGCCACACACAGAAACCACACACACCACACACAAACCACACACACCACACACAAACCACACACACACCACACACACACAAACACACCACACACACCACACACACACCACACACACCACACACACACCACAAGCAACACCTACACAGACAGACACACCACACACACCAGACACACCACACAAAAACCACACACTCCTCACACACACCACACACACCACACACACCACACACACACAGACACCACAAACACACACAGACACACACACACCACACACACACAGACACAAACACACACCACACACACAGACACACAGACACACACCACAGACACCCCCCCCACACACAACACACCCACAACACACACCACACACACAGACACACAGACACACACCACACACACATACCACACACACACCAGACTGACACAGAGACACACACACAACATACAGACACCAACACACCACACACACCTCACACACCACACACACGACACAGACACCACACACACACACACCACACACACAAAACACACTCTGCACACACACCACACACACACACCACAAACACCACACACACAGCACACACACAGCACACACACACCACACATACCACATACACAGACACACCACACACACGACACACACCACAAACACCACACACACACACCACACACACCACAGACACACCACTCACACCACTCAAACACACCTCACACACACACCACACAAACACACAGCACACACAACAGGCACCACAAACACACTGACACACACACACCAAACACACCACACACCACACACACACACCACACACAGCACACACCACACACACACCACACACACCACACACACACACCACACACACACAACACACCCACCACAAACACACCACACACACACAGACACACAGACACACACAGACACACCACACACAACACACACAACACAACACACACACAGACACACCACACACACCACACACAACACACCACACACCACACACACACATCATGCACACACAACACACGGATCCACACACACCACACACACACACACACCACACACACCACACACACCACGCACAGACCACACAAACCGCACACATCACACACACACACACCACGCACACACACCACGCACACAGCACTCACACCACACACACCTCACACACACACCACACACACACAGACTCAGAAACACACACCACACACACAAACACACCACACGCACCACACAAACCACACACACAAATACACACACATATCACACAAAGCACACACCAAACACAAACACACACACACCAAGCACACCACAAACCACACACACACACCACACACAGACACACAGACACACACACATCACACACACACCACACAAACCACACACACACACCACACACACACAGACACACACTCACCACAGAGACACCACACACAGACACACACACCACACACACACCACACACACCACACACACAAACCACACACACCACACACAAACCACACACACCACACGCAAACCACACACACACCACACACACACAAACACACCACACACACACCACAAGCAACACCTACACAGACAGACACACCACACACACCAGACACACCACACAAAAACCACACACTCCACACACACACCACACACACCACACACACCACACACACACAGACACAAACACACACCACACACACAGACACACAGACACACACCACAGACACCCCCCACACACACAACACACCCACAACACACACCACACACACAGACACACAGACACACACCACACACACATACCACACACTCACCACACTGACACAGAGACACACACACAACGTACAGACACCAACACACCACACACACCTCACACACCACACACACGACACAGACACCACACACACACACACCACACACACAAAACACACTCTGCACACACACCAAACACACACACCACAAACACCACACACACAGCACACACACAGCACACACACACCACACATACCACATACACAGACACACCACACACACGACACACACCACAAACACCACACACACACACCACACACACCACAGACACACCACTCACACCACTCAAACAGACCTCACACACACACCACACAAACACACAGCACACACAGCAGGGACCACAAACACACTGACACACACACACCAAACACACCACACACCACACACACACACCACACACAGCACACACCACACACCCACCACACACACCACACACACACACCACACACACACAACACACCCACCACAAACACAGCACACACACACAGACACACAGACACACACAGACACACCACACACAACACACACAACACAACACACACACAGACACACCACACACACCACACACAACACACCACACACCACACACACACATCATGCACACACAACACACGGATCCACACACACCACACACACACACACACCACACACACACCACACACACCACGCACAGACCACACAAACCGCACACATCACACACACACACACCACGCACACACACCACGCACACAGCACTCACACCACACACACCTCACACACACACCACACACACACAGACTCAGAAACACACACCACACACACAAACACACCACACACACCACACAAACCACACACACAAATACACACACATATCACACAAAGCACACACCAAACACAAACACACACACACCAAGCACACCACAAACCACACACACACACCACACACAGACACACAGACACACACACATCACACACACACCACAGAAACCACACACACACACCACACACACACAGACACACACACACCACACAGACACCACACACAGACACACACACCACACACACACCACACACACCACACACACAAACCACACACACCACACACAAACCACACACACCACACGCAAACCACACACACACCACACACACAAACACACCACAAACACACAGACACACAGACACACACACACAAGACACACACCACACACACAGACACACACACCACACAGACACAGACACACACAGACCCACACACACCACACACACCACACACAACACACACACACACCACACGCACACAGAGACACAGACACTACAAACACACACAGACACACATACACCACACACACAGACACCACAAACACCACACACACACACACACCACACAAACACACTCCACACACACCACACACAGACCACACACAGCACACACACCACACACACACATAAACACACACACAACAAACACCACACACACACCGCACACAACTCACCGTACAAACACCACACACCACACACACACACCACGCGCATACACCACACGGACCCACACACACCCTACACACACACACACCACACACACACCACACACACCACGCACACACCACACACACCACACACACGCACACACACACAGACAGACACACCAGACACACACAGACACACACACACACCACACACACAGACCACACACACACAGACACACACACATATCACACAAAGCACACACAACACACAAACCCATGCACACACATGAAACACACCACAAACCACACACACACACCACACACAGACACACACAGACACACACACACAACTCACACAAACTACACACACACCACACACACACCACACAAACCACACACACACACCACACACACACACAGACACACACACCACACAGACACCACACACAGACACAAACACCACACACACACCACACACACGGCACACACACATAAACACACCACACACACACAGACACACACACACCACACACACCTCACACACAGACACACACACCACACAGACACTGACACCCACACCCACACACACCACACACACCACACACAACACACACACACCACACGCACACAGAGACACACACACACTACAAGCACACACAGACACACACACACCACACATAAACACACCCCACACACACACCACACACAGCACACACAGCACACACACACAGAAACACACACACCACACACACACACCACAAACACCACACACACAGCACACACACACACCACACACACAAACACCACACAAACACACAGACACCACACACACCAACCATACCACACACACACCACACACACACAGAGACACACACCTACACCCTACACACACAGACACATCACGCACACCACACACAAAAACACCACACACACACACCACACACACACACACACTCACATACACGGAAACACACACAGACACACACACACCACACAGCACACACACCAAACACACACACCACACACAGACACCACACACACACCACTCGCACCACACACACACACCGCACACACACACACTACACCCACCACACAAATACACACCACACACACACCACACACACACAGAGACACACACAAACACACCACACACAGACACCAGACACACCACACAGACACACACACCACACACACACCACACACACAAACTCCACACACACACAAAGATTCCACAGACACCACAGGAACCACACACACAGACACACACACCACACACACCACACACACACACACCCCACACACCCCACACACACACCACAAACACGACACACACACACGACACACACACCACACACACACACAGACACACACACCACACCCACACCACACACACACAGACACACAAAGACACCACACGCACAGCACACACACACCACACACACCATAAACACACACATCACACACACACACCAGACACACCACACAGACACACACACACCACACACACACCACACACACCACACACACCACACACACCACACATACTCACACAGATCCACACACACAACACATACCACACACACCACAAACACCACGCACACACACCACACACCCAGACACACACAGACACACACACACCACACACACAAACAGACACAGACACACACAACACACACACACACCACAAACACCACACACACCGCACACACACACCACACACACCACACACACACCACACACACAGACACACACACCACACACACACCACACACAAGACTCACACACACCTCACACAGACACCACACACACACACAGACACAGACACACACCACACACACACACCACACACACACAGACACACCCACACACCACACACACACCACACTCACACCACACACACCATAAACACACACATCACACACACACACCAGACACACCACACAGACACACACCACACACACCACACACACCCCACAAACACCACACACACTGCACACAAAACCACACACACCACACACACACACACAGACACACACACACACACCACACACACACCACACCACAGCACACACAACACACCACACACCACACAGACACACACACACCACACACACCACACACACCCCACAAACACCACACACACCGCACACAAAACCACACACACCACACACACACACACAGACACACACACCAAACACACAACACACACACACACACACCACAAACACACACCACACACCCAGACACACAGACACACACAGACACACCACACACACCACACACAACACACCACACACACCACACACACCACACACACCACACACACTCACACAGATCCACACACACAACACACACCACACACACCACACACACCACGCACACACACCACACACCCAGACACACACAGACACACACACACCACACACACAAACAGACACAGACACACACAACACACACACACACCACAAACACCACACACACCGCACACACACACCACACACACCACAAACACCACACACACCGCACACACACACCACACACACCACACACACACCACACACACAGACACACACACCACACACACACCACACACACCACTCACACACACCTCACACAAACACCCCCCACACACACAGACACAGACACACACCACACACACACACCACACACACACAGACACACCCACACACCACACACACACCACACTCACACCACACACACCATAAACACACACATCACACACACACACCAGACACACCACACAGACACACACACACCACACACACCACACACACCCCACAAACACCACACACACCGCACACAAAACCACACACACCACACACACACACAGACACACACACACACACCACACACACACCACACCACAGCACACACAACACACCACACACAACACAAAGACCCACACACACCACACACACCACACACACACACCACACACAGACACACACACATATCACACAAAGCACACACAACACACAAACCGATACACACACACGAAACACACCACAAACCACACACACACACCACACACAGACACACACACACAACACACACAAACTACACACACACCACACACACACCACACAAACCACACACATCACACACACACACACCACGCACACACCACACACACCACACACACAGCTCACACACACACCACACACACACACAGACACAGACACACACAGCGCACACACACAGACACACAAACACACCACACACACACACCACACACACAGACACACACACCTATCACACAAAGCACACACCACACACAAACTACACACACACCACACACACACTACACAAACCAAACACACACACCACACAGACACAAAGACACACACACACCACACAGACACCACACACAGACACACACACCACACACACACCACACACGCCACACACACAGAAACCACACACACCACACACAAACCACACACACCACACACAAACCACACACACACCACACACACACAAACACACCACACACACCACACACACACAAACACACCACACACACACCACACACACCACACACACACCACAAGCAACACCTACACAGACAGACACACCACACACACCAGACACACCACACAAAAACCACACACTCCACACACACACCACACACACCACACACACCACACACACACAGACACCACAAACACACACAGACACACACACACCACACACACACAGACACAAACACACACCACACACACAGACACACAGACACACACCACAGACACCCCACACACACACAACACACCCACAACACACACCACACACACAGACACACAGACACACACCACACACACATACCACACACACACCACACTGACACAGAGACACACACACAACATACAGACACCAACACACCACACACACCTCACACACCACACACACGACACAGACACCACACACACACACACCACACACACAAAACACACTCTGCACACACACCAAACACACACACCACAAACACCACACACACAGCACACACACAGCACACACACACCACACATACCACATACACAGACACACCACACACACGACACACACCACAAACACCACACACACACACCACACACACCACAGACACACCACTCACACCACTCAAACACACCTCACACACACACCACACAAACACACAGCACACACAACAGGCAACACAAACACACTGACACACACACACCAAACACACCACACACCACCACACACACCACACACAGCACACACCACACACACACCACACACACCATACACACACACCACACCCACCACAAACACACCACACACACACAGACACACAGACACACACAGACACACCACACACAACACACACAACACAACACACACACAGACACACCACACACACCACACACAACACACCACACACCACACACACACATCATGCACACACAACACACGGATCCACACACACCACACACACACACACACCACACACACACCACACACACCACGCACAGACCACACAAACCGCACACATCACACACACACACACCACGCACACACACCACGCACACAGCACTCACACCACACACACCTCACACACACACCACACACACACAGACTCAGAAACACACACCACACACACAAACACACCACACACACCACACAAACCACACACACAAATACACACACATATCACACAAAGCACACACCAAACACAAACACACACACACCAAGCACACCGCAAACCACACACACACACCACACACAGACACACAGACACACACACATCACACACACACCACACAAACCACACACACACACCACACACACACAGACACACACTCACCACACAGACACCACACACAGACACACACACCACACACACACCACACACACCACACACACACACCACACACACCACACACAAACCACACACACCACACGCAAACCACACACACACCACACACACACAAACACACCACACACACCACACACACACAAACACACCACACACACACCACACACACCACACACACACCACAAGCAACACCTACACAGACAGACACACCACACACACCAGACACACCACACAAAAACCACACACTCCACACACACACCACACACACCACACACACGACACACACACAGACACAAACACACACCACAGACACCCCCCACACACACAACACACCCACAACACACACCACACACACAGACACACAGACACACACCACACACACATACCACACACACACCACACTGACACAGAGACACACACACAACATACAGACACCAACACACCACACACACCTCACACACCACACACACGACACAGACACCACACACACACACACCACACACACAAAACACACTCTGCACACACACCAAACACACACACCACAAACACCACACACACAGCACACACACAGCAGACACACACCACACATACCACATACACAGACACACCACACACACGACACACACCACAAACACCACACACACACACCACACACACCACAGACACACCACTCACACCACTCAAACACACCTCACACACACACCACACAAACACACAGCACACACAACAGGCATCACAAACACACTGACACACACACACCAAACACACCACACACCACACACACACACCACACACAGCACACACCACACACACACCACACACACCACACACACACACCACACACACACAACACACCCACCACAAACACACCACACACACACAGACACACAGACACACACAGACACACCACACACAACACACACAACACAACACACACACAGACACACCACACACACCACACACAACACACCACACACCACACACACACATCATGCACACACAACACACGGATCCACACACACCACACACACACACACACCACACACACACACACACCACACACACACCACACACACCACGCACAGACCACACAAACCGCACACATCACACACACACACCACGCACACACACCACGCACACAGCACTCACACCACACACACCTCACACACACACCACACACACACAGACTCAGAAACACACACCACACACACAAACACACCACACACACCACACAAACCACACACACAAATACACACACATATCACACAAAGCACACACCAAACACAAACACACACACACCAAGCACACCACAAACCACACACACACACCACACACAGACACACAGACACACACACATCACACACACACCACACAAACCACACACACACACCACACACACACAGACACACACACACCACACAGACACCACACACAGACACACACACCACACACACACCACACACACCACACACACAAACCACACACACCACACACAAACCACACACACCACACGCAAACCACACACACACCACACACACAAACACACCACAAACACACAGACACACAGAGACACACACACAAGACACACACCACACACACAGACACACACACCACACAGACACAGACACACACAGACCCACACACACCACACACACCACACACAACACACACACACACCACACGCACACAGAGACACAGACACTACAAACACACACAGACACACATACACCACACACACAGACACCACAAACACCACACACACACACACACCACACAAACACACTCCACACACACCACACACACACCACACACAGCACACACACCACACACACACATAAACACACACACCACAAACACCACACACACACCGCACACAACTCACCGTACAAACACCACACACCACACACACACACCACGCGCATACACCACACGGACCCACACACACCCTACACACACACACACCACACACACCACGCACACACCACACACACCACACACACGCACACATACACAGACAGACACACCAGACACACACAGACACACACACACACCACACACACAGACCACACACACACAGACACACACATATCACACAAAGCACACACAACACACAAACCCATACACACACATGAAACACACCACAAACCACACACACACACCACACACAGACACACACAGACACACACACAACACACACAAACTACACACACACCACACACACACCACACAAACCACACACACACACCACACACACACACAGACACAAACACACACCACACAGACACCACACACAGACACACACACCACACACACACCACACACACGGCACACACACATAAACACACCACACACACACAGACACACACACACCACACACACCTCACACACAGACACACACACCACACAGACACTGACACCCACACCCACACACACCACACACACCACACACAACACACACACACCACACGCACACAGAGACACACACACACTACAAGCACACACAGACACACACACACCACACATAAACACACCCCACACACACACCACACACAGCACACACAGCACACACACACAGAAACACACACACCACACACACACACCACAAACACCACACACACAGCACACACACACACCACACACACAAACACCACACAAACACACAGACACCACACACACCAACCATACCACACACACACCACACACACACAGAGACACACACCTACACCCTACACACACAGACACATCACGCACACCACACACAAAAACACCACACACACACATCACACACACACACACACTCACATACACGGAAACACACACACACACACACACACACCACACAGACACCACACACAGCACACACACCAAACACACACACCACACACAGACACCACACACACACCACTCGCACCACACACACACACCGCACACACACACACTACACCCACCACACAAATACACACCACACACACACCACACACACACAGAGACACACACAAACACACCACACACAGACACCAGACACACCACACAGACACACACACCACACACACACCACACACACAAACTCCACACACACACAAAGATTCCACAGACACCACACGAACCACACACACAGACACACACACCACACACACCACACACACACACACCCCACACACCCCACACACACACCACAAACACGACACACACACACACAACACACACCACACACACACACCACACACACACACACACCACACAAACACACTCCACACACACAACACACCCACCACAAGCACACACCACACACACACAACTACACAGACACACACAGACACACCACACACACCACACACAACACACCACACACACACAGACACACCACACACACCACACACAACACACCACACACACACCACACACCACAGACACATCACGCACACAAAACACACGGACCCACACACACCACAGACACACACACACACCACACACACACCACACACACCACGCACACACCACACAAACCACACACATCACACACACACACACCACGCACACACCACACACACCACACACACAGCTCACACACACACCACACACACACACAGACACAGACACACACACCGCACACACACAGACACACAAACACACCACACACACACACCACACACACAGACACACACACCTATCACACAAAGCACACACCACACACAAACTACACACACACCACACACACACTACACAAACCAAACACACACACCACACAGACACAAAGACACACACACACCACACAGACACCACACACAGACACACACACCACACACACACCACACACGCCACACACAGAAAGCACACACACCACACACAAACCACACACACACCACACAGACACAAACACACCACACACACCACACACACACAAACACACCACACACACACCACACACACCACACACACACCACAAGCAACACCTACACAGACAGACACACCACACACACCAGACACACCACACAAAAACCACACACTCCACACACACACCACACACACCACACACACCACACACACACAGACACCACAAACACACACAGACACACACACACCACACACACACAGACACAAACACACACCACACACACAGACACACAGACACACACCACAGACACCCCCCACACACACAACACACCCACAACACACACCACACACACAGACACACAGACACACACCACACACACATACCACACACACACCACACTGACACAGAGACACACACACAACATACAGACACCAACACACCACACACACCTCACACACCACACACACGACACAGACACCACACACACACACACCACACACACAAAACACACTCTGCACACACACCACACACACACACCACAAACACCACACACACAGCACACACACAGCACACACACACCACACATACCACATACACAGACACACCACACACACGACACACACCACAAACACCACACACACACACCACACACACCACAGACACACCACTCACACCACTCAAACAGACCTCACACACACACCACACAAACACACAGCACACACAACAGGCACCACAAACACACTGACACACACACACCAAACACACCACACACCACACACACACACCACACACAGCACACACCACACACCCACCACACACACCACACACACACACCACACACACACAACACACCCACCACAAACACAGCACACACACACACAGACACACAGACACACACAGACACACCACACACAACACACACAACACAACACACACACAGACACACCACACACACCACACACAACACACCACACACCACACACACACATCATGCACACACAACACACGGATCCACACACACCACACACACACACACACCACACACACACCACACACACCACGCACAGACCACACAAACCGCACACATCACACACACACACACCACGCACACACACCACGCACATAGCACTGACACCACACACACCTCACACACACACCACACACACACAGACTCAGAAACACACACCACACACACAAACACACCACACACACCACACAAACCACACACACAAATACACACACATATCACACAAAGCACACACCAAACACAAACACACACACACCAAGCACACCACAAACCACACACACACACCACACACAGACACACAGACACACACACATCACACACACACCACACAAACCACACACACACAACACACACACACAGACACACACACACCACACAGACACCACACACAGACACACACACCACACACACACCACACACACCACACACACAAACCACACAAACCACACACAAACCACACACACCACACGCAAACCACACACACACCACACACACAAACACACCACAAACACACAGACACACAGAGACACACACACAAGACACACACCACACACACCGACACACACACCACACAGACACAGACACACACAGACCCACACACACCACACACAACACACACACACACCACACGCACACAGAGACACAGACACTACAAACACACACAGACACACATACACCACACACACAGACACCACAAACACCACACACACACACACACCACACAAACACACTCCACACACACCACACACACACCACACACAGCACACACACCACACACACACATAAACACACACACAGAAACACACACACCACAAACACCACACACACACCGCACACAACTCACCGTACAAACACCACACACCACACACACACACCACGCGCATACACCACACGGACCCACACACACCCTACACACACACACACCACACACACACCACACACACCACGCACACACCACACACACCACGCACACACCACACACACCACACACACGCACACACACACAGACAGACACACCAGACACACACAGACACACACACACACCACACACACAGACCACACACACACAGACACACACACATATCACACAAAGCACACACAACACACAAACCCATACACACACATGAAACACACCACAAACCACACACACACACCACACACAGACACACACAGACACACACACACAACACACACAAACTACACACACACACACCACACAAACCACACACACACACCACACAAACCACACACACACACCACACACACACACAGACACACACACACCACACACACCTCACACACAGACACACACACCACACAGACACTGACACCCACACCCACACACACCACACACACCACACACAACACACACACACCACACGCACACAGAGACACACACACTACAAGCACACACAGACACACACACACCACACATACACACACACCACACACACACCACACACAGCACACACAGCACACACACACAGAAACACACACACCACACACACACACCACAAACACCACACACACAGCACACACACACACCACACACAGAAACACCACACGAACACACAGACACCACACACACCAACCATACCACACACACACCACACACACACAGAGACACACACCTACACCCTACACACACAGACACACCACGCACACCACACACAGAAACACCACACACACACACCACACACACACACACACTCACATACACGGAAACACACACACACACACACACACCACACAGACACCACACACAGCACACACACCAAACACACACACCACACACAGACACCACACACACACCACTCGCACCACACACACACACCGCACACACACACACTACACCCACCACACAAATACACACCACACACACACCACACACACACAGAGACACACACAAACACACCACACACAGACACCAGACACACCACACAGACACACACACCACACACACACCACACACACAAACTCCACACACACACAAAGATTCCACAGACACCACACGAACCACACACACAGACACACACACCACACACACCACACACACACACACCCCACACACCCCACACACACACCACAAACACGACACACACACACAACACACACACCACACACACACACAGACACACACACCACACACACACACAGACACACACACCACACACACACCACACACACACAGACACACAAAGACACCACACGCACAGCACACACACACCACACACACCATAAACACACACATCACACACACACACCAGACACACCACACAGACACACACACACCACACACACACCACACACACCACACACACCACACACACTCACACAGATCCACACACACAACACACACCACACACACCACACACACCACGCACACACACCACACACCCAGACACACACAGACACACACACACCACACACACAAACAGACACAGACACACACAACACACACACACCACAAACACCACACACACCGCACACACACACCACACACACCACACACACCACACACACAGACACACACACCACACACACACCACACACACCACTCACACACACCTCACACACACACCACACACACACACAGACACAGACACACACACCACACACACACACCACACACACACAGACACACCCACACACCACACACACACCACACTCACACCACACACACCATAAACACACACATCACACACACACACCAGACACACCACACAGACACACACACACCACACACACCACACACACCCCACAAACACCACACACACCGCACACAAAACCACACACACCACACACACACAGACACACACACACACACCACACACACACCACACCACAGCACACACAACACACCACACACACCACAAAGACCCACACACACCACACACACCACACACAGAGACCACACACACACACCAAACACACCACAAACCACACACACACACCACGCACAGACACACACAGACACACACACAACACACGGAACAATCCAAACACACACCATACACCACACACACACACCACGCACACACAACACACGGACCCACACACACCACAAACACACAGATACACAGACACACACCACACACACACACCACACACGCAGAAAAACACACACACAGACCCACACACACCACACACACCCCACACCCCACACACACACACACACAACACCACGCCACACACACCCACACACAACACACACACCACACACACAACACACACACCACACCACACACACCACACAGACCCACACACACCACACACACACCGCACACACACCACACACACACAGACATACACACACCACACACACCACACACACAGACCCACACACCACACACACACACACCACACACACCACACACACATGGCACACACCACACACGCCACACACACACACCACACACAAGAACAGACACACACACACACCACACACACACAGACACACAAACACACCACACACACACACACCACAAACACACAGACCCACACATATTTCACACATAGCACACACCACACACAAACACACACACACACCAAACACACTGCAAACCAAACACACCACACACAGACACACACACACAACACACACAAACTACACACACACCACACACACACCACAGAAACCACACACACACCACACACACACAGACACACATACACACCACACAGACACCACACACAGACACACACACCACACACACACCACACACACCGCACACACACGCAAACACACCACACAAACAGACACACACACACCAACACACCACACACACAGACACACACACCACACAGACACAGACACACACAGACCCACACACACAACAAACACCACACACAACACACACAACACACGCACACAGAGGCACACACACACTACAAACACACACAGACACACATACGCCATACACACACACAGCACACACA
Organism: Lemur catta; assembly: GCF_020740605.2. Taxonomy (NCBI): domain Eukaryota; kingdom Metazoa; phylum Chordata; class Mammalia; order Primates; family Lemuridae; genus Lemur; species Lemur catta. The sequence goes on along the minus strand of NC_059149.1, from coordinate 2,689,752 downwards.
CACACACACACCCTCCACACACACCACACACACACCACACACACACCACACACAGCACACACACACACAGAAACACACACCACAAACACACACAGACACACAGACACACACACACACCACACACACACCACACCACAACACACACAGCACACCACACACACCACACAGACCCACACACACCACACACACCACACACACACACAGACCCACACACACCACACACCACACACACCACACACACCCTCACAGCACCCACACACCACACACACCACACACACACACACCACACACACACCACACACACACACCTCACACACACACAGACACACACACCAAACACACAACACACACACACACCCACCACAAACACACACCACACACACAGACACACAGACACACACAGACACACCACACACACCACACACAACACACCACACACACACACAGAGACACCACACACACCACACACAACACACCACACAAGCACCACACACCAAACACACACACCACGCACACACACCACACGGTCCCACACACACCACACACAAACACACACACACACCAACACACCACAAACCACACAGACACACCACAAACAGACACACACAGACACACACACACACCACACAAACCACACACACACACCACACACACAGAAAGACACACACACACACAACACACAACACACACACAGACACACACACCACACAGACACAGACACACACAAACCCACACACACCACACACACCACACACAACACACACACACACCACATACACACACCACACACACACAAACACACCACACACACACCACACACACACCACACACACACCACACACACACCACAAGCAACACCTACACAGACAGACACACCACACACACCAGACACACCACACAAAAACCACACACTCCACACACACACCACACACACCACACACACCACACACACACAGACACCACAAACACCACACACACACACACACCACACAAACACACTCCACACACACCACACACACACCACACACAGCACACACACCACACACACACATAAACACACACAGAGAAACACACACACCACAAACACCACACACACACCGCACACAACTCACCGTACAAACACCACATACCACACACACACACCACGCGCATACACCACACGGACCCACACACACCCTACACACACACACACCACACACACAACACACACACCACGCACACACCACACACACCACACACACGCACACCACGCACACACACACAGACAGACACACCAGACACACACAGACACACACACACACCACACACACAGACCACACACAAACAGACACACACACATATCACACAAAGCACACACAACACACAAACCCATACACACACACGAAACACACCACAAACCACACACACACAGCACACACAGACACACACAGACACACACACACAACACACACAAACTACACACACACCACACACACACCACACAAACCACACACACACACCACACACACACACGGACACAAACACACACCACACAGACACCACACACAGACACACACACCACACACACACCACTCACACCACACACAACACACACACACCACACGCACACAGAGACACACACACACTACAAACACACACAGACACACAGACACCACACATACACACACACCACACACACACCACACAGCACACACAGCACACACACAAAGAAACACACACACCACACACACACACCACAAACACCACACACACAGCACACACACACACCACACACACACCACACACACAAACACCACACAAACACACAGACACCACACACACCACACACACCACACACACCCCACAAACACCACACACACCGCACACAAAACCACACACACCACACACACACACAGACACACACACACACACCACACACACACCACACCACAGCACACACAACACACCACACACAACACAAAGACCCACACACACCACACACACCACACACAGACACCACACACACACACCAAACACACCACAAACCACACACACACACCACGCACAGACACACACAGACACACACACACAACACACGGAACAATCCAAACACACACCATACACCACACACACACACCACGCACACACAACACACGGACCCACACACACCACAAACACACAGATACACAGACACACACCACACACACACACCACACACGCACAAAAACACACACACAGACCCACACACACCACACACACCCCACACCCCACACACACACACACACCACACACACACCACACCACGCCACACACACCACACACACCACACACACCACAACACACACACCACAACACACACACCACACAGACCCACACACACCACACACACACCACACACACCACACACACCACACACACACAGACATACACACACCACACACCACACACACCACACCACACACACAAACAGCACACAAACACACAGACACCACACACACCACACATACCACACACACACCACACACACAGAGACACACACCTACACCCTACACACACAGACACATCACGCACACCACACACAAAAACACCACACACACACACCACACACACACACTCACATACACGGAAACACACACACACACACACCACACAGACACCACACACAGCACACACACCAAACACACACACCACACACAGACACCACACACACACCACTCGCACCACACACACACATCGCACACACACACACTACACCCACCACACAAATACACACCACACACACACCACACACACACAGAGACACACACAAACACACCACACACAGACACCAGACACACCACACAGACACACACACCACACACGCACCACACACACAAACTCCACACACACACAAAGATTCCACAGACACCACACGAACCACACACACAGACACACACACCACACACACCACACACACACACACCCCACACACCCCACACACACACCACAAACACGACACACACACACAACACACACACCACACACACACACAGACACACACACCACACACACACCACACACACACAGACACACAAAGACACCACACGCACAGCACACACACAGCACACACACCATAAACACACACATCACACACACACACCAGACACACCACACAGACACACACACACCACACACACACCACACACACCACACACACCACACACACCACACATACTCACACAGATCCACACACACAACACACACCACACACACCACAAACACCACGCACACACACCACACACCCAGACACACACAGACACACACACACCACACACACAAACAGACACAGACACACACAACACACACACACACCACAAACACCACACACACCGCACACACACACCACACACACCACACACACACCACACACACAGACACACACACCACACACACACCACACACACCACTCACACACACCTCACACAGACACCACACACACACACAGACACAGACACACACCACACACACACACCACACACACACAGACACACCCACACACCACACACACACCACACTCACACCACACACACCATAAACACACACATCACACACACACACCAGACACACCACAGAGACACACACACACCACACACACCACACACACCCCACAAACACCACACACACCGCACACAAAACCACACACACCACACACACACACACAGACACACACACACACACCACACACACACCACACCACAGCACACACAACACACCACACACAACACAAAGACCCACACACACCACACACACCACACACACACACCACACACACAGACACACACACATATCACACAAAGCACACACAACACACAAACCGATACACACACACGAAACACACCACAAACCACACACACACACCACACACAGACACACACACACAACACACACAAACTACACACACACCACACACACACCACACAAACCACACACACACACCACACACACACAGACACACACACACCACACAGACACCACACACAGACACACACCACACACAGCACACACACATAAACACACCACACACACACAGACACACACACACCACACACACCTCACACACAGACACACACACCACACAGACACTGACACCCACACCCACACACACCACACACACCACACACAACACACACACACCACACGCACACAGAGACACACACACACTACAAACACACACAGACATACACACACACCACACACACACCACACACACCACACACACACCACACAGCACACACAGCACACACACAAAGAAACACACACACCACACACACACACCACAAACACCACACACACAGCACACACACACACCACACACACACCACACACACAAACACCACACAAACACACAGACACCACACACACCACACATACCACACACACACCACACACACACAGAGACACACACCTACACCCTACACACACAGACACACCACGCACAGCACACACAAAAACACCACACACACACACACCACACACACACCACACACATTCACATACACGGAAACACACACACACACACCACACACAGACACCACACACACCACACACACCAAACACACACACCACACACAGACACCACACACACACCACACGCACCACACACACACACCGCAAACACACACACTACACACACCACACAAATACACACCACACACACACCACACACACACACAGACACACACAAACACACCACACACAGACACCAGACACACCACACAGACACACACACCACACACACACCACACACACAAACTCCACACACACACAAAGACTCCACAGACACCACACGAACCACACACACAGACACACACACCACACACACCACACACACACACACGCCACACACCGCACACACACACCACAAACACGACACACACACACAACAAACACACCACACAAACACAGACACACACACCACACACACACCACACACACACAGACACACAAAGACACCACACGCACAGCACACACACACCACACACACCATAAACACACACATCACACACACACACCAGACACACCACACAGACACACACACACCACACACACCACACACACACCACACACACCACACACACTCACACAGATCCACACACACAACACACACCACACACACCACACACACCGCGCACACACACCACACACACCACACACACACCACACACACAGACACACACACCACACACACACCACACACACCACTCACACACACCTCACACACACACCACACACACACACAGACACAGACACACACACCACACACACCCACCACACACACACAGACACACCCACACACCACACACACACCACACTCACACCACACACACCATAAACACACACATCACACACACACACCAGACACACCACACAGACACACACACACCACACACACCACACACACCCCACAAACACCACACACACCGCATACAAAACCACACACACCACACACACACACAGACACACACACACACACCACACACACACCACACCACAGCACACACACCACACCACACACAACACAAAGACCCACACACACCACACACACCACACACAGACACCACACACACACACCAAACACACCACAAACCACAGCACACACACCACACCACACACAACACAAAGACCCACACACACCACACACACCACACACAGACACCACACACACACACCAAACACACCACAAACCACACACACACACCACGCACAGACACACACAGACACACACACACAACACACGGAACAATCCAAACACACACCATACACCACACACACACACCACGCACACACAACACACGGACCCACACACACCACAAACACACAGATACACAGACACACACCACACACACACACCACACACGCACAAAAACACACACACAGACCCACACACACCACACACACCCCACACCCCACACACACACACACCACACACACACCACACCACGCCACACAGACCCACACACAACACACACACCACACACACAACACACACACCACACCACACACACCACACAGACCCACACACACCACACACACACCGCACACACACCACACACACACAGACATACACACACCACACACACCACACACACAGACCCACACACCACACACACACACACCACAAACACCACACACAACACACACACAGACCTACAACACCACACACCACACACACCACACACACACCTACACACACCACACACCACACACACCACACACACACACACCACACACACACCACAGCAACACATACACACACCACACACACACACACTCACACAGAAACACACACACACCACACACACACCACACACAAGAACAGACACACACCACACACACACAGACACACACACATTTCACACAAAGCACACACCACACACAAACACACACACACACCACACACACCACACATACCACACACACACACAGACCTACAGACACCACACACCACACACACCACACACACACCTACACACACCACACACCACACACACCACACACAGACACACCACACACACACCACAAACAACACATACACACACCACACACACACACACTCACACACAGACACACACACACCACACACACACCACACACAAGAACAGACACACACACACACCACACACACAGAGACACACAAATACACCACACACACACACCACAAACACACAGACCCACACATATTTCACACATAGCACACACCACACACAAACACACACACACCAAACACACTGCAAACCAAACACACCACACACAGACACACACACACAACACACACAAACTACACACACACCACACACACACCACACAAACCACACACACACCACAAACACAGAGACACACATACACACCACACAGACACCACACACAGACACACACACCACACACACACCACACACACCGCACACACACACAAACACACCACACAAACAGACACACACACACCAACACACCACACACACAGACACACACACCACACAGACACATACACACACAGACCCACACACACAACAAACACCACACACAACACACACAACACACGCACACAGAGGCACACACACACTACAAACACACACAGACACACATACGCCACACACACACACAGCACACACACACACACACCCTCCACACACACCACACACACACCACACACACACCACACACAGCACACACACACACAGAAACACACACCACAAGCACACACAGACACACAGACACACACACACACCACACACACACCACACCACAACACACACAGCACACCACACACACCACACAGACCCACACACACCACACACACCACACACACACACAGACCCACACACACCACACACCACACACACCACACACACCCTCACAGCACCCACACACCACACACACCACACACACACACACCACACACACACCACACACACACACCTCACACACACACAGACACACACACCAAACACACAACACACACACACACACACCACAAACACACACCACACACACAGACCCACAGACACACACAGACACACCACACACACCACACACAACACACCACACACACACAGAGAGACACCACACACACCACACACAACACACCACACAAGCACCACACACCAAACACACACACCACGCACACACACCACACGGTCCCACACACACCACACACAAACACACACACACACCAACACACCACAAACCACACAGACACACCACAAACAGACACACATAGACACACACACACACCACACAAACCACACACACACACCACACACACAGAAAGACACACACACACACAACACACAACACACACACAGACACACACACCACACAGACACAGACACACACAGACCCACACACACCACACACACCACACACAACACACACACACACCACACACACACACCACACACACACAAACACACCACACACACACCACACACACACAAACACACCACACACACACCACACACACACCACACACACACCACACACACACCACAAGCAACACCTACACAGACAGACACACCACACACACCAGACACACCACACAAAAACCACACACTCCACACACACACCACACACACCACACACACCACACACACACAGACACCACAAACACCACACACACACACACCACACAAACACACTCCACACACACCACACAGACACCACACACAGCACACACACCACACACACACATAAACACACACACAGAAACACACACACCACAAACACCACACACACACCGCACACAACTCACCGTACAAACACCACACACCACACACACACACCACGCGCATGCACCACACGGACCCACACACACCCTACACACACACACACCACACACACACCACACACACCACGCACACACCACACACACCACACACACGCACACACACACAGACAGACACTCCAGACACACACAGACACACACACACAACACACACACAGACCACACACACACAGACACACACACATATCATACAAAGCACACACAACACACAAACCCATACACACACATGAAACACACCACAAACCACACACACACCACACACAGACACACACAGACACACACACACAACACACACAAACTACACACACACCACACACACACCACACAAACCACACACACACACCACACACACACACAGACACAAACACACACCACACAGACACCACACACAGACACACACACCACACACACACCACACACACGGCACACACACATAAACACACCACACACACACAGACACACACACACCACACACACCTCACACACAGACACACACACCACACAGACACTGACACCCACACTCACACACACCACACACACCACACACAACACACACACACCACACGCACACAGAGACACACACACACTACAAGCACACACAGACACACACACACCACACATACACACACACCACACACACACCACACACAGCACACACAGCACACACACACAGAAACACACACACCACACACACACACCACAAACACCACACACACAGCACACACACACACCACACACACAAACACCACACAAACACACAGACACCACACACACCAACCATACCACACAAACACCACACACACACAGAGACACACACCTACACCCTACACACACAGACACACCACGCACACCACACACAAAAACACCACACACACACACCACGCACACACACACACTCACATACACGGAAACACACACACACACACACACCACACAGACACCACACACAGCACACACACCAAACACACACACCACACACAGACACCACACACACACCACTCGCACCACACACACACACCGCACACACACACACTACACCCACCACACAAATACACACCACACACACACCACACACACACAGAGACACACACAAACACACCACACACAGACACCAGACACACCACACAGACACACACACCACACACACACCACACACACAAACTCCACACACACACAAAGATTCCACAGACACCACACGAACCACACACACAGACACACACACCACACACACCACACACACACACACCCCACACACCCCACACACACACCACAAACACGACACACACACACAACACACACACCACACACACACACAAACACACACACCACACACACACCACACACACACAGACACACAAAGACACCACACGCACAGCACACACACAGCACACACACCATAAACACACACATCACACACACACACCAGACACACCACACAGACACACACACACCACACACACACCACACACACCACACACACCACACACACCACACATACTCACACAGATCCACACACACAACGCACACCACACACACCACAAACACCACGCACACACACCACACACCCAGACACACACAGACACACACACACCACACACACAAACAGACACAGACACACACAACACACACACACACACCACAAACACCACACACAACGCACACACACACCACACACACCACACACACACCACACACACAGACACACACACCACACACACACCACACACACCACTCACACACACCTCACACAGACACCACACACACACAGACACAGACACACACCACACACACACACCACACACACACAGACACACCCACACACCACACACACACCACACTCACACCACACACACCATAAACACACACATCACACACACACACCAGACACACCACACAGACACACACACACCACACACACCACACACACCCCACAAACACCACACACACCGCACACAAAACCACACACACCACACACACACACACAGACACACACACACACACCACACACACACCACACCACAGCACACACAACACACCACACACAACACAAAGACCCACACACACCACACACACCACACACACACACCACACACACAGACACACACACATATCACACAAAGCACTCACAACACACAAACCGATACACACACACGAAACACACCACAAACCACACACACACACCACACACAGACACACACACACAACACACACAAACTACACACACACCACACACACACCACACAAACCACACACACACACCACACACACACAGACACACACACACCACACAGACACCACACACAGACACACACACCACACACACACCACACACACGGCACACACACATAAACACACCACACACACACAGACACACACACACCACACACACCACACACACAGACACACACACCACACAGACACTGACACCCACACCCACACACACCACACACACCACACACAACACACACACACCACACGCACACAGAGACACACACACACTACAAACACACACAGACACACACACACACCACACATACACACACACCACACACACACCACACACACCACACACACAGCACACACAGCACACACACACAGAAACACACACACCACACACACACACCACAAACACCACACACACAGCGCACACACACACACCACACACACACCACACACACAAACACCACACAAACACACAGACACCACACACACCACACATACCACACACACACCACACACACACAGAGACACACACCTACACCCTACACACACAGACACACCACGCAAACCACACACAAAAACACCACACACACACACACCACACACACACACACCACACACAGTCACATACACGGAAACACACACACACACCACACACAGACACCACACACACCACACACACCAAACACACACCCCACACACAGACACCACACACACACCACACGCACCACACACACACACCGCAAACACACACACTACACACACCACACAAATACACACCACACACACACCACACACACACAGACACACACAAACACACCACACACAGACACCAGACACACCACACAGACACACACACCACACACACACCACACACACAAACTCCACACACACACAAAGACTCCACAGACACCACACGAACCACACACACAGACACACACACCACACACACCACACACACACACACGCCACACACACACAGACTCACACACACCACACACCACACACACAGACCCACACACACCACACACCACACACACCACACACACACACAGCACACACCATACACACACAGAGACACACACAGACACACACACCACACACAAAGTACACACACACCACACACACACCACACTAACCACACACACACACCACACACACACCACACACACACCACACACAAAAACACACCACACACACAACAAACACACACACCACACACACAAAACACACACACACAGACACACACACACACCACAAACACAAACACCACACACACACAGACACACACACAACACACACAGACAGACACAGAGACCACACACAGACCGCAAACCACACACACACCACAGACACCACACACACACACCACACCACACACACCTCACACACCACACACACCACACACACACCACACAGACCCACACACACCACACACCACACACACCACACACACCACACTGATACCACACACACACACACCACACACACCACACACTCTGCACAAAGCCACACACAGACACCACACACACCAAACACACACCCCACACACACCACACACACCGCACAGACCCACACACCACACACACACCACACACACACCCCACAAACACCACACACACACCGCACAGACCCACACACACCACACACACCACACACACCACACCACAACACACGGACCCACACACAACACACAGACCACACACACACCACACACACACACACACCACAAACACACACAGACACACAGACACACACACACCACACACACACCACACACACACCACACCAAAACACATACACTACAGCACACACACCACACAGACCCACACACACCACACACAGACACCACACACAGCACACACACCACACACACACCAAACACACACCACACACACACCACACATACCACATACACAGACACACCACACACACACGACACACAAGACACACACCAAACACAGCACACACACACACCACACACAGCACACACACACCACGCCCACCACTCACACACACCTCACACACACACCACACACACACACAGACACAGACACACACACCACACACACACACCATAAACACCACACACACACCACACACACACACACCACACACACACACAGAGCACAAACAACAGGCACCACACACACACAGACACACACATATCAGACAAAGCACACACCACACACAAACACACAGACACACACACACCAAACACACCACACAGCACACACACACACCACACACAGCACACACCATGCACACACACCACACACACACACACCACAAACACAAACAGACACACACAGCACAACCACACACACACACAACACACACACACCACACACACACAGACACACAGACACACACCACACACACACCACACACACACGCAGAGAAATACACACCACATACAGACACCACACACACGACACACACCTCACACAGCACACACCACACACACACACCACACACACACCACACACACACCACACACACCACATACACAGACACACCACACACACGACACACACACGACACACACCACACACACCACACACATCACACACACAGAGACCCACACACACCACACACCACATACACCACACACGCACACACAGACCCACACACACCACGCACACACACCACACACACGACTCACACATAGCACACACCACACACACCACACACACAGACAACACACACCACGCACACACCAGACACACCACACAAAAACCACACACTCCACACACACAACACACACACCACACACACCACACAGACACAGACACCTCAAACACACACAGACACAGACACGACACAAACACACCACACACACACACACACACCACACAGACACACCACACACACACAGACACACAGGCACAAACCACACAGACAGCACACACACACACAACACGCACACGCAGAGACACACACACCACATACAGACACCACACACACCACACACACCACACAGACACCACACACACACACCACACACACACCACACACTCTGCACACACACCACACACAGACACCACACACACCACACACACACACCACACACACACCACACGCACACCACACACACCACATGCACAGACACACCACACACACGACACACACACCACACACACCACACACACCACACACACACACAGACCCAAACACACCACACACCCACACACCACACACACGACACACACATAGCACACACCACACACACACAGACACACAGACACACACAGACAAACCACACACAATACACACAACACAACACACACACAGACACACCACACACACCACACACAACACACCACACACCACACACACACATCATGCACACACAACACACGGATCCACACACACCACACACACACACACACCACACACACACCACACACACCACGCACAGACCACACAAACCGCACACATCACACACACACACACCACGCACACACACCACGCACACAGCACTCACACCACACACACCTCACACACACACCACACACACACAGACTCAGAAACACACACCACACACACAAACACACCACACACACCACACAAACCACACACACAAATACACACACATATCACACAAAGCACACACCAAACACAAACACACACACACCAAGCACACCACAAAGCACACACACACACCACACACAGACACACAGACACAGACACATCACACACACACCACAGAAACCACACACACACACCACACACACACAGACACACACACACCACACAGACACCACACACAGACACACACACCACACACACACCACACAAACCACACACACACACACCACACACCACACACAAACCACACACACCACACGCAAACCACACACACACCACACACACAAACACACCACAAACACACAGACACACAGAGACACACACACAAGACACACACCACACACACAGACACACACACCACACAGACACAGACACACACAGACCCACACACACCACACACACCACACACAACACACACACACACCACACGCACACAGAGACACAGACACTACAAACACACACAGACACACATACACCACACACACAGACACCACAAACACCACACACACACACACACCACACAAACACACTCCACACACACCACACACACACCACACACAGCACACACACCACACACACACATAAACACACACACAGAAACACACACACCACAAACACCACACACACACCGCACACAACTCACCGTACAAACACCACACACCACACACACACACCACGCGCATACACCACACGGACCCACACACACCCTACACACACACACACCACACACACACCACACACACCACGCACACACCACACACACCACACACACGCACACACACACAGACAGACACACCAGACACACACAGACACACACACACACCACACACACAGACCACACACACACAGACACACACACATATCACACAAAGCACACACAACACACAAACCCATACACACACATGAAACACACCACAAACCACACACACACACCACACACAGACACACACAGACACACACACACAACACACACAAACTACACACACACCACACACACACCACACAAACCACACACACACACCACACACACACGCAGACACACACACACACCACACATATACACCAGACACACCACACAGACACAGACACACAACACACACACCACACACACACCACACACACAGCACACACACAAACACACCACACGCACACAGACACACACACACCACACACACCACACACAGAGACACACACACCACACAAACGCAGACACACACAGACCCACACACACCACACACACCACACACAACACACACACACCACACGCACACAGAGACACACACACTCTAGAAACACACACAGACACACGCACACCACACACACACACACACCACACACACACCACACACAGCACACACACCACACACACACAAAAATACACACACCACACAAACACACCACAAATACCACACGCACAGCACACACACACACAGCACACACACCACAGAAACAGAAACACACCACACACACACACACCACACACACACAGACACACACACATATCACACAAAGCACACACCACACACAAAGACACACACACACCAAACACACCACAAACGACACACACACCACACACAGACACACACAGGCACACACACAGCACACAAACCACACACACACCACACACACACAGACACACACACACACCACACAGACACCACACACAGACACACACACCACACACACACCACACCACACCACACAGACCCACACACAAAACACACACCACACACACACCACAACACACACACCACACCACACACACCACACAGACCCACACACACCACACAACCACACACACCACAAACGCACACACAGACCCACACACACCACACACAAACTACACACACACCACACACACACTACACAAACCAAACACACACACCACACACACACAAAGACACACACACACCACACAGACACCACACACAGACACACACACCACACACACACCACACACGCCACACACAGAAACCACACACACCACACACAAACCACACACACCACACACAAACCACACACACACCACACACACACAAACACACCACACACACCACACACACACAAACACACCACACACACACCACACACACCACACACACACCACAAGCAACACCTACACAGACAGACACACCACACACACCAGACACACCACACAAAAACCACACACTCCACACACACACCACACACACCACACACACCACACACACACAGACACCACACACACACACAGACACACACACACCACACACACACAGACACAAACACACACCACACACACAGACACACAGACACACACCACAGACACCCCACACACACACAACACACCCACAACACACACCACACACACAGACACACAGACACACACCACACACACATACCACACACACACCACACTGACACAGAGACACACACACAACATACAGACACCAAGACACCACACACACCTCACACACCACACACACGACCCAGACACCACACACACACACACCACACACACAAAACACACTCTGCACACACACCACACACACACACCACAAACACCACACACACAGCACACACACAGCACACACACACCACACATACCACATACACAGACACACCACACACACGACACACACCACAAACACCACACACACACACCACACACACCACAGACACACCACACACACCACACACACAAACCACACACACCACACACAAACCACACACACCACACGCAAACCACACACACACCACACACACAAACACACCACAAACACACAGACACACAGAGACACACACACAAGACACACACCACACACACAGACACACACACCACACAGACACAGACACACACAGACCCACACACACCACACACAACACACACACACACCACACGCACACAGAGACACAGACACTACAAACACACACAGACACACATACACCACACACACAGACACCACAAACACCACACACACACACACCACACAAACACACTCCACACACAGCACACACAAAACACACACAGCACACACACCACACACACACATAAACACCCACACAGAAACACACACAGCACAAACACCACACACACACCGCACACAACTCACCGTACAAACACCACACACCACACACACACACCACGCGCATACACCACACGGACCCACAAACACCCTACACACACACACACCACACACACACCACACACACCACGCACACACCACACACACCACACACACGCACACACACACAGACAGACACACCAGACACACACAGACACACACACACACCACACACACAGACCACACACACACAGACACACACACATATCACACAAAGCACACACAACACACAAACCCATACACACACATGAAACACACCACAAACCACACACACACACCACACACAGACACACACAGACACACACACAACACACACAAACTACACACACACCACACACACACCACACAAACCACACACACACACCACACACACACACAGACACAAACACACACCACACAGACACCACACACAGACACACACACCACACACACACCACACACACGGCACACACACATAAACACACCACACACACAGACACACACACACCACACACACCTCACACACAGACACACACACCACACAGATACTGACACCCACACCCACACACACCACACACACCACACACAACACACACACACCACACGCACACAGAGACACACACACACTACAAGCACACACAGACACACACACACCACACATACACACACACCACACACACACCACACACAGCACACACAGCACACACACACAGAAACACACACACCACACACACACACCACAAACACCACACACACAGCACACACACACACCACACACACAAACACCACACAAACACACAGACACCACACACACCAACCATACCACACACACACCACACACACACAGAGACACACACCTACACCCTACACACACAGACACACCACGCACACCACACACAAAAACACCACACACACACACCACACACACACACACACTCACATACACGGAAACACACACACACACACACACACACCACACAGACACCACACACAGCACACACACCAAACACACACACCACACACAGACACCACACACACACCACTCGCACCACACACACACACCGCACACACACACACTACACCCACCACACAAATACACACCACACACACACCACACACACACAGAGACACACACAAACACACCACACACAGACACCAGACACACCACACAGACACACACACCACACACACACCACACAGACACACACACCACACACACACCACACACACAAACTCCACACACACACAAAGATTCCACAGACACCACACGAACCACACACACAGACACACACACCACACACACCACACACACACACACCCCACACACCCCACACACACACCACAAACACGACACACACACACAACACACACACCACACACACACACAGACACACACACCACACACACACCACACACACACAGACACACAAAGACACCACACGCACAGCACACACACAGCACACACACCATAAACACACACATCACACACACACACCAGACACACCACACAGACACACACACACCACACACACACCACACACACCACACACACCACACACACCACACATACTCACACAGATCCACACACACAACACACACCACACACACCACAAACACCACGCACACACACCACACACCCAGACACACACAGACACACACACACCACACACACAAACAGACACAGACACACACAACACACACACACCAAAAACA
Organism: Lemur catta; assembly: GCF_020740605.2. Classification (NCBI taxonomy): domain Eukaryota; kingdom Metazoa; phylum Chordata; class Mammalia; order Primates; family Lemuridae; genus Lemur; species Lemur catta. Next base: position 2,670,846 of record NC_059149.1, on the reverse strand, counting down.
CCACACACACCGCACACACACACCACACACACCACACACACCACTCACACACACCTCACACAGACACCACACACACACACAGACACAGACACACACCACACACACACACCACACACACACAGACACACCCACACACCACACACACACCACACTCACACCACACACACCATAAACACACACATCACACACACACACCAGACACACCACACAGACACACACACACCACACACACCACACACACCCCACAAACACCACACACACCGCACACAAAACCACACACACCACACACACACACACAGACACACACACACACCACACACACACCACACCACAGCACACACAACACACCACACACAACACAAAGACCCACACACACCACACACACCACACACACACACCACACACACAGACACACACACATATCACACAAAGCACACACAACACACAAACCGATACACACACACGAAACACACCACAAACCACACACACACACCACACACAGACACACACACACAACACACACAAACTACACACACACCACACACACACCACACAAACCACACACACACACCACACACACACAGACACACACACACCACACAGACACCACACACAGACACACACACCACACACACACCACACACAGCACACACACATAAGCACACCACACACACACAGACACACACACACCACACACACCTCACACACAGACACACACACCACACAGACACTGACACCCACACCCACACACACCACACACACCACACACAACACACACACACCACACGCACACAGAGACACACACACACTACAAACACACACAGACACACACACACGACACATACACACACACCACACACACCACACACACACCACACACAGCACACACAGCACACACACACAGAAACACACACACCACACACACACCACAAACACCACACACACAGCACACACACACAGAAACACACACACCACACACACACCACAAACACCACACACACAGCGCACACACACACACCACACACACACCACACACACAAACACCACACAAACACACAGACAACACACACACCACACATACCACACACACACCACACACACACAGAGACACACACCTACACCCTACACACACAGACACACCACGCACACCACACACAAAAACACCACACACACACACACCACACACACACACACCACACACACTCACATACACGGAAACACACACACACACACCACACACAGACACCACACACACCACACACACCAAACACACACACCACACACAGACACCACACACACACCACACGCACCACACACACACACCGCACACACACACACTACACACACCACACAAATACACACCACACACACACCACACACACACACAGACACACACAAACACACCACACACAGACATCAGACACACCACACAGACACACACACCACACACACACCACACACACAAACTCCACACACACACAAAGACTCCACAGACACCACACGAACCACACACACAGACACACACACCACACACACCACACACACACAAACGCCAGACACCCCACACACACACCACAAACACGACACACACACACAACAAACACACCACAAACACACACAGACACACACACCACACACACACCACACACACACAGACACACAAAGACACCACGAGCACAGCACACACACACCACACACACCATAAACACACACATCACACACACACACCAGACACACCACACAGACACACACACACCACACACACCACACACACACCACACACACCACACACACTCACACAGATCCACACACACAACACACACCACACACACCACACACACCACGCACACACACCACACACCCAGACACACACAGACACACACACACCACACACACAAACAGACACAGACACACACAACACACACACACCACAAACACCACACACACCGCACACACACACCACACACACCACACACACACCACACACACAGACACACACACCACACACACACCACACACACCACTCACACACACCTCACACACACACCACACACACACACAGACACAGACACACACACCACACACACCCACCACACACACACAGACACACCCACACACCACACACACACCACACTCACACCACACACACCATAAACACACACATCACACACACACACCAGACACACCACACAGACACACACACACCACACACACCACACACACCCCACAAACACCACACACACCGCACACAAAACCACACACACCACACACACACACAGACACACACACACACACCACACACACACCACACCACAGCACACACACCACACCACACACAACACAAAGACCCACAAACACCACACACACCACACACAGACACCACACACACACACCAAACACACCACAAACCACACACACACACCACGCACAGACACACACAGACACACACACACAACACACGGAACAATCCAAACACACACCATACACCACACACACACACCACGCACACACAACACACGGACCCACACACACCACAAACACACAGATACACAGACACACACCACACACACACACCACACACGCACAAAAACACACACACAGACCCACACACACCACACACACCCCACACCCCACACACACACACACACCACACACACACCACACCACGCCACACAGACCCACACACAACACACACACCACACACACAACACACACACCACACCACACACACCACACAGACCCACACACACCACATACACACCGCACACACTCAGACATACACACACCACACACACCACACACACAGACCCACACACCACACACACACACACCACACACACCACACACAACACACACACAGACCTACAACACCACACACCACACACACCACACACACACCTACACACACCACACACCACACACACCACACACACACACACCACACACACACCACAGCAACACATACACACACCACACACACACACACTCACACAGAAACACACACACACCACACACACACACCACACACAAGAACAGACACACACCACACACACACAGACACACACACATTTCACACAAAGCACACACCACACACAAACACACACACACACACCACACACACCACACACACCACACACACACAGACCTACACACACCACACACCACACACACCACACACACACCTACACACACCACACACCACACACACCACACACAGACACACCACACACACACCACAAACAACACATACACACACCACACACACACACACTCACACACAGACACACACACACCACACACACACACCACACACAAGAACAGACACACACACACACCACACACACAGAGACACACAAACACACCACACACACACACACCACAAACACACAGACCCACACATATTTCACACAAAGCACACACCACACACAAACACACACACACACCAAACACACTGCAAACCAAACACACCACACACAGACACACACACACAACACACACAAACTACACACACACCACACACACACCACACAAACCACACACACACCACACACACACAGACACACATACACACCACACAGACACCACACACAGACACACACACCACACACACCACACACACCGCACACACACACAAACACACCACACAAACAGACACACACACACCAACACACCACACACACAGACACACACACCACACAGACACAGACACACACAGACCCACACACACAACAAACACCACACACAACACACACAACACACGCACACAGAGGCACACACACACTACAAACACACACAGACACACATACGCCACACACACACACAGCACACACACACACACACACCCTCCACACACACCACACACACACCACACACACACCACACACAGCACACACACACACAGAAACACACACCACAAACACACACAGACACACAGACACACACACACACCACACACACACCACACCACAACACACACAGCACACCACACACACCACACAGACCCACACACACCACACACACCACACACACACACAGACCCACACACACCACACACCACACACACCACACACACCCTCACAGCACCCACACACCACACACACCACACACACACACACCACACACACACCACACACACACACCTCACACACACACAGACACACACACCAAACACAACACACACACACACCCACCACAAACACACACCACACACACAGACACACAGACACACACAGACACACCACACACACCACACACAACACACCACACACACACAGAGAGACACCACACACACCACACACAACACACCACACAAGCACCACACACCAAACACACACACCACGCACACACACCACACGGTCCCACACACACCACACACAAACACACACACACACCAACACACCACAAACCACACAGACACACCACAAACAGACACACACAGACACACACACACACCACACAAACCACAAACACACACCACACACACAGAAAGACACACACACACACAACACACAACACACACACAGACACACACACCACACAGACACAGACACACACAGACCCACACACACCACACACACCACACACAACACACACACACACCACACACACACACACAAACACACCACACACACACCACACACACACAAACACACCACACACACACCACACACACACCACACACACACCACACACACACCACAAGCAACACCTACACAGACAGACACACCACACACACCAGACACACCACACAAAAACCACACACTCCACACACACACCACACACACCACACACACCACACACACACAGACACCACAAACACCACACACACACACACACCACACAAACACACTCCACACACACCACACACACACCACACGCAGCACACACACCACACACACACATAAACACACACACAGAAACACACACACCACAAACACCACACACACACCGCACACAACTCACCGTACAAACACCACACACCACACACACACACCACGCGCATACACCACACGGACCCACACACACCCTACACACACACACACCACACACACACCACACACACCACGCACACACCACACACACCACACACACGCACACACACACAGACAGACACTCCAGACACACACAGACACACACACACACCACACACACAGAGCACACACACACAGACACACACACATATCACACAAAGCACACACAACACACAAACCCATACACACACATGAAACACACCACAAACCACACACACACACCACACACAGACACACACAGACACACACACACCACACACACACACCACACACAAGAACAGACACACACACACACCACACACACACAGACACACAAACACACCACACACACACACACCACAAACACACAGACCCACACATATTTCACACAAAGCACACACCACACACAAACACACACACACACCAAACACACTGCAAACCAAACACACCATACACAGACACACACACACAACACACACAAACTACACACACACCACACGCACACCACACAAACCACACACACACCACACACACACAGACACACATACACACCACACAGACACCACACACAGACACACACACCACACACACCACACACACCGCACACACACACAAACACACCACACAAACAGACACACACACACCAACACACCACACACACAGACACACACACCACACAGACACAGACACACACAGACCCACACACACAACAAACACCACACACAACACACACAAAACACGCACACAGAGGCACACACACACTACAAACACACACAGACACACATACGCCACACACACACACAGCACACACACACACACACCCTCCACACACACCACACACACACCACACACACACCACACACAGCACACACACACACAGAAACACGCACCACAAACACACACAGACACACAGACACACACACACACCACACACACACCACACCACAACACACACAGCACACCACACACACCACACAGACCCACACACACCACACACACCACACACACACACAGACCCACACACACCACACACCACACACACCACACACACCCTCACAGCACCCACACACCACACACACCACACACACACACACCACACACACACCACACACACACACCTCACACACACACAGACACACACACCAAACACACAACACACACACACACACACCACAAACACACACCACACACACAGACACACAGACACACACAGACACACCACACACACCACACACAACACACCACACACACACAGAGAGACACCACACACACCACACACAACACACCACACAAGCACCACACACCAAACACACACACCACGCACACACACCACACGGTCCCACACACACCACACACAAACACACACACACACCAACACACCACAAACCACACAGACACACCACAAACAGACACACACAGACACACACACACACCACACAAACCACACACACACACCACACACACAGAAAGACACACACACACACAACACACAACACACACACAGACACACACACCACACAGACACAGACACACACAGACCCACACACACCACACACACCACACACAACACACACACACACCACACACACACACACAAACACACCACACACACACCACACACACACAAACACACCACACACACACCACACACACACCACACACACACCACACACACACCACAAGCAACACCTACACAGACAGACACACCACACACACCAGACACACCACACAAAAACCACACACTCCACACACACACCACACACACCACACACACCACACACACACAGACACCACAAACACCACACACACACACACACCACACAAACACACTCCACACACACCACACACACACCACACGCAGCACACACACCACACACACACATAAACACACACACAGAAACACACACACCACAAACACCACACACACACCGCACACAACTCACCGTACAAACACCACACACCACACACACACACCACGCGCATACACCACACGGACCCACACACACCCTACACACACACACACCACACACACACCACACACACCACGCACACACCACACACACCACACACACGCACACACACACAGACAGACACTCCAGACACACACAGACACACACACACACCACACACACAGAGCACACACACACAGACACACACACATATCACACAAAGCACACACAACACACAAACCCATACACACACATGAAACACACCACAAACCACACACACACACCACACACAGACACACACAGACACACACACACCACACACACACACCACACACAAGAACAGACACACACACACACCACACACACACAGACACACAAACACACCACACACACACACACCACAAACACACAGACCCACACATATTTCACACAAAGCACACACCACACACAAACACACACACACACCAAACACACTGCAAACCAAACACACCATACACAGACACACACACACAACACACACAAACTACACACACACCACACGCACACCACACAAACCACACACACACCACACACACACAGACACACATACACACCACACAGACACCACACACAGACACACACACCACACACACCACACACACCGCACACACACACAAACACACCACACAAACAGACACACACACACCAACACACCACACACACAGACACACACACCACACAGACACAGACACACACAGACCCACACACACAACAAACACCACACACAACACACACAAAACACGCACACAGAGGCACACACACACTACAAACACACACAGACACACATACGCCACACACACACACAGCACACACACACACACACCCTCCACACACACCACACACACACCACACACACACCACACACAGCACACACACACACAGAAACACGCACCACAAACACACACAGACACACAGACACACACACACACCACACACACACCACACCACAACACACACAGCACACCACACACACCACACAGACCCACACACACCACACACACCACACACACACACAGACCCACACACACCACACACCACACACACCACACACACCCTCACAGCACCCACACACCACACACACCACACACACACACACCACACACACACCACACACACACACCTCACACACACACAGACACACACACCAAACACACAACACACACACACACACACCACAAACACACACCACACACACAGACACACAGACACACACAGACACACCACACACACCACACACAACACACCACACACACACAGAGAGACACCACACACACCACACACAACACACCACACAAGCACCACACACCAAACACACACACCACGCACACACACCACACGGTCCCACACACACCACACACAAACACACACACACACCAACACACCACAAACCACACAGACACACCACAAACAGACACACACAGACACACACACACACCACACAAACCACACACACACACCACACACACAGAAAGACACACACACACACAACACACAACACACACAAAGACACACACACCACACAGACACAGACACACACAGACCCACACACACCACACACACCACACACAACACACACACACACCACACACACACACACCACACACACACAAACACACCACACACACCACACACACACCACACACACACCACACACACACCACAAGCAACACCTACACAGACAGACACACCACACACACCAGACACACCACACAAAAACCACACACTCCACACACACACCACACACACCACACACACCACACACACACAGACACCACAAACACCACACACACACACACACCACACAAACACACTCCACACACACCACACACACACCACACACAGCACACACACCACACACACACATAAACACACACACAGAAACACACACACCACAAACACCACACACACACCGCACACAACTCACCGTACAAACACCACACACCACACACACACCACGCGCATACACCACACGGACCCACACACACCCTACACACACACACACCACACACACACCACACACACCACGCACACACCACACACACCACACACACGCACACACACACAGACAGACACTCCAGACACACACAGACACACACACACACCACACACACGGACCACACACACACAGACACACACACATATCACACAAAGCACACACAACACACAAACCCATACACACACATGAAACACACCACAAACCACACACACACACCACACACAGACACACACAGACACACACACACAACACACACAAACTACACACACACCACACACACACCACACAAACCACACACACACACCACACACACACACTGACACAAACACACACCACACAGACACCACACACAGACACACACACCACACACACACCACACACACGGCACACACACATAAACACACCACACACACACAGACACACACACACCACACACACCTCACACACAGACACACACACCACACAGACACTGACACCCACACCCACACACACCACACACACCACACACAACACACACACACCACACGCACACAGAGACACACACACACTACAAGCACACACAGACACACACACACCACACATAAACACACCCCACACACACCACACACAGCACACACAGCACACACACACAGAAACACACACACCACACACACACACCACAAACACCACACACACAGCACACACACACACCACACACACAAACACCACACAAACACACAGACACCACACACACCAACCATACCACACACACACCACACACACACAGAGACACACACCTACACCCTACACACACAGACACATCACGCACACCACACACAAAAACACCACACACACACACCACACACACACACACACTCACATACACGGAAACACACACACACACACACACACCACACAGACACCACACACAGCACACACACCAAACACACACACCACACACAGACACCACACACACACCACTCGCACCACACACACACATCGCACACACACACACTACACCCACCACACAAATACACACCACACACACACCACACACACACAGAGACACACACAAACACTCCACACACAGACACCAGACACACCACACAGACACACACACCACACACGCACCACACACACAAACTCCACACACACACAAAGATTCCACAGACACCACACGAACCACACACACAGACACACACACCACACACACCACACACACACACACCCCACACACCCCACACACACACCCCACACACCCCACACACACACCACAAACACGACACACACACACACACACAAACACACACACCACACACACACCACACACACACAGACACACAAAGACACCACACGCACAGCACACACACACCACACACACCATAAACACACACATCACACACACACACCAGACACACCACACAGACACACACACACCACACACACAAACAGACACAGACACACACAACACACACACACACCACAAACACCACACACACCGCACACACACACCACACACACCACACACACACCACACACACAGACACACACACCACACACACACCACACACACCACTCACACACACCTCACACAGACACCACACACACACACAGACACAGACACACACCACACACACACACCACACACACACAGACACACCCACACACCACACACACACCACACTCACACCACACACACCATAAACACACACATCACACACACACACCAGACACACCACACAGACACACACACAAACACACACAGACACACACACACACCACACATACACACACACCACACACACACCACACACACCACACACACACCACACACAGCACACACAGCACACACACACAGAAACACACACACCACACACACACACCACAAACACCACACACTCAGCGCACACACACACACCACACACACACCACACACACAAACACCACACAAACACACAGACACCACACACACCACACATACCACACACACACCACACACACACAGAGACACACACCTACACCCTACACACACAGACACACCACGCAAACCACACACAAAAACACCACACACACACACACCACACACACACACACCACACACACTCACATACACGGAAACACACACACACACACCACACACAGACACCACACACACCACACACACCAAACACACACACCACACACAGACACCACACACACACCACACGCACCACACACACACACCGCAAACACACACACTACACACACCACACAAATACACACCACACACACACCACACACACACACAGACACACACAAACACACCACACACAGACACCAGACACACCACACAGACACACACACCACACACACACCACACACACAAACTCCACACACACACAAAGACTCCACAGACACCACACGAACCACACACACAGACACACACACCACACACACCACACACACACACACGCCACACACACACAGACCCACACACACCACACACCACACACACAGACCCACACACACCACACACCACACACAACACACACACACAGCACACACCATACACACACAGAGACACACACAGACACACACACCACACACAAAGTACACACACAGCACACACACACCACACTAACCACACACACACACCACACAGACACCACACACAGACACACACAGCACACACAGCACACACACCACACACACACACCACACACAAACCACACACACACCACACACAAAAACACACCACACACACAACAAACACACACACCACACACACAAAACACACACACACAGACACACACACACAACACAAACACAAACACCACACACACACAGACACACACACAACACACACAGACACACACAGAGACCACACACAGACCGCAAACCACACACACACCACAGACACCACACACACACACCACACCACACACACCTCACACACCACACACACCACACACACACCACACAGACTCACACACACCACACACCACACACACCACACACACCACACTGATACCACACACACACACACCACACACACCACACACTCTGCACAAAGCCACACACAGACACCACACACACCACACACACACACCACACACACCACACACACACCGCACAGACCCACACACACCGCACACACCACACCCACACACCACACACACCACACACACACCGCACAGACCCACACACACCACACACACCACACACACCACACCACAACACACGGACCCACACACAACACACAGACCACACACACACCACACACACACACCACAAACACACACAGACACACAGACACACACACACCACACACACACCACACACACACCACACCAAAACACATACACTACAGCTCACACACCACACAGACCCACACACACCACACACAGACACCACACACAGCACACACACCACACACACACCAAACACACACCACACACACACCACACATACCACATTCACAGACACACCACACACACACGACACACACGACACACACCACACACAGCACACACACACACCACACACAGCACACACACACCACGCACACCACTCACACACACCTCACACACACACCACACATACCACATACACAGACACACCACACACACACGACACACACGACACACACCACACACAGCACACACACACACCACACACAGCACACACACACCACGCACACCACTCACACACACCTCACACACACACCACACACACACACAGACACAGACACACACACCACACACACACACCATAAACACCACACACACACCACACACACACACACCACACACACACACAGAGCACAAACAACAGGCACCACACACACACAGACACACACATATCAGACAAAGCACACACCACACACAAACACACAGACACACACACACCAAACACACCACACAGCACACACACACACCACACACAGCACACACCACGCACACACACCACACACACACACACCACAAACACAAACAGACACACACAGCACAACCACACACACACACAACACACACACACCACACACACACAGACACACAGACACACACCACACACACACCACACACACACGCAGAGAAACACACACCACATACAGACACCACACACACGACACACACCTCACACACCACACACCACACACACACACACCACACACACACCACACACACACCACACACACCACATACACAGACACACCACACACACGACACACACACGACACACACCACACACACCACACACATCACACACACAGAGACCCACACACACCACACACCACATACACCACACACGCACATACAGACCCACACACACCACGCACACACACCACACACACGACTCACACATAGCACACACCACACACACCACACACACAGACAACACACACCACGCACACACCAGACACACCACACCAAAACCACACACTCCACACACACAACACACACACCACACACACCACACAGACACAGACACCTCAAACACACACAGACACAGACACGACACAAACACACCACACACACACACACACACCACACAGACACACCACACACACACAGACACACAGGCACAAACCACACAGACAGCACACACACACACAACACGCACACGCAGAGACACACACACCACATACAGACACCACACACACCACACACACCACACAGACACCACACACACACACCACACACACACCACACACTCTGCACACACACCACACACAGACACCACACACACCACACACACACACCACACACACACCACACGCACACCACACACACCACATGCACAGACACACCACACACACGACACACACACCACACACACCACACACACCACACACACACACAGACCCACACACACCACACACCCACACACCACACACACGACACACACATAGCACACACCACACACACCACACACACACCACACACAAACACACCAGACACATACACCACACACACACCACACATGCACACCTCACACACACACCAAACACACACACACACCACACACACCACAAACACACACCACACACACACAGACACACAGACACACAGAGACACACCACACAAACCACACACAACACACCACACACGCATACAGACAAACCACACACACCACCCACAACACACCACACAAACACCACACACCACACACACAAACCACGCACACACACCACACGGACCCACACACACCACACGGACCCACACACACCACACACTCCACACATACCACACACACACCCACACACCACACACACCCACACACCACACACACCACGCACACACACAGACACAGACACACACACCACACACACACACAGACACACAAACACACCACACACACACACACATCACACAAAGCACACACCACACAGAAACACACACACACACCAAACAAACCACAAACCACACACACACACCACACACAGACACACACAGACACACACACAACACACACAAACTAAACACACACCACACACACACCAAACAAACCACAAACACACAACACACAGACACCACACACAGAGACACACACCACAAATACACCACACACACAGACACACACACCACACAGACACAGACACACACAGACCCACACACACCACACACACCACACACAACACACATACACTACACGCACAAACACACACTCCACACACCACACACACACCACACGCACACCACACATAGCACACACACCACACACACACCACACACACACCACACATAGCACACACACCACACACACAGAAACACACACACCACACACAAACACCACAAACGCCACACACACAGCACACACACGACACACACACACACAGACAAATCCACCACACACACACACAGACAAATACACCACACACACCGACACACCACACACACACACACACCACACACCACACACACACAGACACACACACACCACACACACACACCACACACACACAGACACACAGACACACACCACACACACACCACACACACACTCCACACACTCCACACACACCACACACACACAGACACACAGACTCACAGCAAACACACACCACACACACACACAGACACACACACACACCACACACATACACCAGACACACCACACAGACACAGACACACCACACACACACCACACACACAGCACACACACAAACACACCACACGCACACAGACACACACACACCACACACACCACACACAGAGACACACACACCACACAAACGCAGACACACACAGACCCACACACACCACACACACCACACACAACACACACACACCACACGCACACAGAGACACACACACTCTAGAAACACACACAGACACACGCACACCAAACACACACACACACCACACACACACCACACACAGCACACACACCACACACACACAGAAACACACACACCACACAAACACACCACAAATACCACACGCACAGCACACACACACACAGCACACACACCACAGACACAGAAACACACCACACACACACACACCACACACACACAGACACACACACATATCACACAAAGCACACACCACACACAAAGACACACACACACCAAACACACCACAAACGACACACACACCACACACAGACACACACAGGCACACACACAGCACACAAACCACACACACACCACACACACACAGACACACACACACACCACACACAACACACCACACACACACAGACACACCACACACACCACACACAACACACCACACACGCACCACACACCACAGACACATCACGCACACAAAACACACGGACCCACACACACCACAGACACACACACACACCACACACACACCACACACACCACGCACACACCACACAAACCACACACATCACACACACACACCACGCACACACCACACACACCACACACACAGCTCACACACACACACAGACACAGACACACACACCGCACACACACAGACACACAAACACACCACACACACACACCACACACACAGACACACACACCTATCACACAAAGCACACACCACACACAAACTACACACACACCACACACACACTACACAAACCAAACACACACACCACACACACACAAAGACACACACACACCACACAGACACCACACACAGACACACACACCACACACACACCACACACGCCACACACAGAAACCACACACACCACACACAAACCACACACACCACACACAAACCACACACACACCACACACACACAAACACACCACACACACCACACACACACAAACACACCACACACACACCACACACACCACACACACACCACAAGCAACACCTACACAGACAGACACACCACACACACCAGACACACCACACAAAAACCCCACACTCCACACACACACCACACACACCACACACACCACACACACACAGACACCACAAACACACACAGACACACACACACCACACACACACAGACACAAACACACACCACACACACAGACACACAGACACACACCACAGACACCCCCCACACACACAACACACCCACAACACACACCACACACACAGACACACAGACACACACCACACACACATACCACACACACACCACACTGACACAGAGACACACACACAACATACAGACACCAACACACCACACACACCTCACACACCACACACACGACACAGACACCACACACACACACACCACACACACAAAACACACTCTGCACACACACCACACACACACACCACAAACACCACACACACAGCACACACACAGCACACACACACCACACATACCACATACACAGACACACCACACACACGACACACACCACAAACACTACACACACACACCACACACACCACAGACACACCACTCACACCACTCAAACAGACCTCACACACACACCACACAAACACACAGCACACACAACAGGCACCACAAACACACTGACACACACACACCAAACACACCACACACCACACACACACACCACACACAGCACACACCACACACCCACCACACACACCACACACACACACCACACACACACAACACACCCACCACAAACACAGCACACACACACAGACACACAGACACACATAGACACATCACACACAACACACACAACACAACACACACACAGACACACCACACACACCACACACAACACACCACACACCACACACACACATCATGCACACACAACACACGGATCCACACACACCACAAACCACACACACACACCACACACAGACACACACAGACACACACACACAACACACACAAACTACACACACACCACACACACACCACACAAACCACACACACACACCACACACACACACAGACACAAACACACACCACACAGACACCACACACAGACACACACACCACACACACACCACACACACGGCACACACACATAAACACACCACACACACACAGACACACACACACCACACACACCTCACACACAGACACACACACCACACAGACACTGACACCCACACCCACACACACCACACACACCACACACAACACACACACACCACACGCACACAGAGACACACACACACTACAAGCACACACAGACACACACACACCACACATAAACACACCCCACACACACCACACACAGCACACACAGCACACACACACAGAAACACACACACCACACACACACACCACAAACACCACACACACAGCACACACAC
Organism: Lemur catta; assembly: GCF_020740605.2. Classification (NCBI taxonomy): domain Eukaryota; kingdom Metazoa; phylum Chordata; class Mammalia; order Primates; family Lemuridae; genus Lemur; species Lemur catta. The sequence continues at coordinate 2,653,196 of NC_059149.1, read as the reverse complement.
ACACCACACACACAAACACCACACAAACACACAGACACCACACACACCAACCATACCACACACACACCACACACACACAGAGACACACACCTACACCCTACACACACAGACACATCACGCACACCACACACAAAAACACCACACACACACACCACACACACACACACACTCACATACACGGAAACACACACACACACACACACACCACACAGACACCACACACAGCACACACACCAAACACACACACCACACACAGACACCACACACACACCACTCGCACCACACACACACACCGCACACACACACACTACACCCACCACACAAATACACACCACACACACACCACACACACACAGAGACACACACAAACACACCACACACAGACACCAGACACACCACACAGACACACACACCACACACACACCACACACAGAAACTCCACACACACACAAAGATTCCACAGACACCACACGAACCACACACACAGACACACACACCACACACACCACACACACACACACCCCACACACCCCCCACACACACCACAAACACGACACACACACACAACACACACACCACACACACACACAAACACACACACCACACACACCACACACACACAGACACACAAAGACACCACACGCACAGCACACACACAGCACACACACCATAAACACACACATCACACACACACACCAGACACACCACACAGACACACACACACCACACACACACCACACACACCACACACACCACACACACCACACATACTCACACAGATCCACACACACAACACACACCACACACACCACAAACACCACGCACACACACCACACACCCAGACACACACAGACACACACACCACACACACAAACAGACACAGACACACACAACACACACACACACACCACAAACACCACACACACCGCACACACACACCACACACACCACACACACACCACACACACAGACACACACACCACACACACACCACACACACCACTCACACACACCTCACACAGACACCACACACACACACAGACACAGACACACACCACACACACACACCACACACACACAGACACACCCACACACCACACACACACCACACTCACACCACACACACCATAAACACACACATCACACACACACACCAGACACACCACACAGACACACACACACCACACACACCACACACACCCCACAAACACCACACACACCGCACACAAAACCACACACACCACACACACACACACACACACACACACACACACCACACACACACCACACCACAGCACACACAACACACCACACACAACACAAAGACCCACACACACCACACACACCACACACACACACCACACACACAGACACACACACATATCACACAAAGCACTCACAACACACAAACCGATACACACACACGAAACACACCACAAACCACACACACACACCACACACAGACACACACACACAACACACACAAACTACACACACACCACACACACACCACACAAACCACACACACACACCACACACACACAGACACACACACACCACACAGACACCACACAGACACACACACCACACACGGCACACACACATAAACACACCACACACACACAGACACACACACACCACACACACCTCACACACAGACACACACACCACACAGACACTGACACCCACACCCACACACACCACACACACCACACACAACACACACACACCACACGCACACAGAGACACACACACACTACACACACACAGACACACACACACACCACACATACACACACACCACACACACACCACACACACCACACACACACCACACACACCACACACAGCACACACACACAGAAACACACACACCACACACACACACCACAAACACCACACACACAGCGCACACACACACACCACACACACACCACACACACAAACACCACACAAACACACAGACACCACACACACCACACATACCACACACACACCACACACACACAGAGACACACACCTACACCCTACACACACAGACACACCACGCAAACCACACACAAAAACACCACACACACACACACCACACACACACACACCACACACAGTCACATACACGGAAACACACACACACACCACACACAGACACCACACACACCACACACACCAAACACACACACCACACACAGACACCACACACACACCACACGCACCACACACACACACCGCAAACACACACACTACACACACCACACAAATACACACCACACACACACCACACACACACACAGACACACACAAACACACCACACACAGACACCAGACACACCACACAGACACACACACCACACACACACCACACACACAAACTCCACACACACACAAAGACTCCACAGACACCACACGAACCACACACACAGACACACACACCACACACACCACACACACACACACGCCACACACACACAGACTCACACACACCACACACCACACACACAGACCCACACACACCACACACCACACACACCACACACACACACAGCACACACCATACACACACAGAGACACACACAGACACACACACCACACACAAAGTACACACACACCACGCACACACCACACTAACCACACACACACACCACACACACACCACACACAGACACACACAGCACACACAGCACACACACCACACACACACACCACACACAAACCACACACACACCACACACAAAAACACACCACACACACAACAAACACACACACCACACACACAAAACACACACACACAGACACACACACACCACAAACACAAACACCACACACACACAGACACACACACAACACACACAGACACACACAGAGACCACACACAGACCGCAAACCACACACACACCACAGACACCACACACACACACCACACCACACACACCTCACACACCACACACACCACACACACACCACACAGACCCACACACACCACACACCACACACACCACACACACCACACTGATACCACACACACACACACCACACACACCACACACTCTGCACAAAGCCACACACAGACACCACACACACCACACACACACCACACACACCACACACACACCGCACAGACCCACACACCACACACACACCACACACACACCCCACAAACACCACACACACCACACCACAACACACGGACCCACACACAACACACAGACCACACACACACCACACACACACACACCACAAACACACACAGACACACAGACACACACACCACACACACACCACACACACACCACACCAAAACACATACACTACAGCACACACACCACACAGACCCACACACACCACACACAGACACCACACACAGCACACACACCACACACACACCAAACACACACCACACACACACCACACATACCACATACACAGACACACCACACACACACGACACACAAGACACACACCAAACACAGCACACACACACACCACACACAGCACACACACACCACGCACACCACTCACACACACCTCACACACACACCACACACACACACAGACACAGACACACACACCACACACACACACCATAAACACCACACACACACCACACACACACACACCACACACACACACAGAGCACAAACAACAGGCACCACACACACACAGACACACACATATCAGACAAAGCACACACCACACACAAACACACAGACACACACACACCAAACACACCACACAGCACACACACACACCACACACAGCACACACCACGCACACACACCACACACACACACACCACAAACACAAACAGACACACACAGCACAACCACACACACACACAACACACACACACCACACACACACAGACACACAGACACACACCACACACACACCACACACACACGCAGAGAAACACACACCACATACAGACACCACACACACGACACACACCTCACACAGCACACACCACACACACACACACCACACACACACCACACACACACCACACACACCACATACACAGACACACCACACACACGACACACACACGACACACACCACACACACCACACACATCACACACACAGAGACCCACACACACCACACACCACATACACCACACACGCACACACAGACCCACACACACCACGCACACACACCACACACACGACTCACACATAGCACACACCACACACACCACACACACAGACAACACACACCACGCACACACCAGACACACCACACAAAAACCACACACTCCACACACACAACACACACACCACACACACCACACAGACACAGACACCTCAAACACACACAGACACAGACACGACACAAACACACCACACACACACACACACACCACACAGACACACCACACACACACAGACACACAGGCACAAACCACACAGACAGCACACACACACACAACACGCACACGCAGAGACACACACACCACATACAGACACCACACACACCACACACACCACACAGACACCACACACACACACCACACACACACCACACACTCTGCACACACACCACACACAGACACCACACACACCACACACACACACCACACACACACCACACGCACACCACACACACCACATGCACAGACACACCACACACATGACACACACACCACACACACCACACACACCACACACACACACAGACCCACACACACCACACACCCACACACCACACACACGACACACACATAGCACACACCACACACACCACACACACACCACACACAAACACACCAGACACATACACCACACACACACCACACATGCACACCTCACACACACACCAAACACACACACACACCACACACACCACAAACACACACCACACACACACAGACACACAGACACACAGAGACACACCACACAAACCACACACAACACACCACACACGCATACAGACAAACCACACACACCACCCACAACACACCACACAAACACCACACACCACACACACAAACCACGCACACACACCACACGGACCCACACACACCACACGGACCCACACACACCACACACTCCACACATACCACACACACACCCACACACCACACACACCCACACACCACACACACCACGCACACACACAGACACAGACACACACACCACACACACACACAGACACACAAACACACCACACACACACACACATCACACAAAGCACACACCACACAGAAACACACACACACACCAAACAAACCACAAACCACACACACACACCACACACAGACACACACAGACACACACACAACACACACAAACTAAATACACACCACACACACACCAAACAAACCACAAACACACAACACACAGACACCACACACAGAGACACACACCACAAATACACCACACACACAGACACAGACACACACAGACCCACACACACCACACACACCACACACAGCACACACACACTACACGCACAAACACACACTCCACACACCACACACACACCACACATAGCACACACACCACACACACACCACACACACACCACACATAGCACACACACCACACACACAGAAACACACACACCACACACAAACACCACAAACGCCACACACACAGCACACACACGACACACACACACACAGACAAATGCACCACACACACACACAGACAAATACACCACACACACCGATACACCACACACACACACACACCACACACCACACACACACAGACACACACACACCACACACACACACCACACACACACAGACACACAGACACACACCACACACACACCACACACACACTCCACACACTCCACACACACCACACACACACAGACACACAGACTCACAGCAAACACACACCACACACACACACAGACACACACACACACCACACACATACACCAGACACACCACACAGACACAGACACACCACACACACACCACACACACAGCACACACACAAACACACCACACGCACACAGACACACACACACCACAAACACCACACACAGAGACACACACACCACACAAACGCAGACACACACAGACCCACACACACCACACACACCACACACAACACACACACACCACACGCACACAGAGACACACACACTCTAGAAACACACACAGACACACGCACACCACACACACACACACACCACACACACACCACACACAGCACACACACCACACACACACAGAAACACACACACCACACAAACACACCACAAATACCACACGCACAGCACACACACACACAGCACACACACCACAGACACAGAAACACACCACACACACACACACCACACACACACAGACACACACACATATCACACAAAGCACACACCACACACAAAGACACACACACACCAAACACACCACAAACGACACACACACCACACACAGACACACACAGGCACACACACAGCACACAAACCACACACACACCACACACACACAGACACACACACACACCACACACAACACACCACACACACACAGACACACCACACACACCACACACAACACACCACACACACACCACACACCACAGACACATCACGCACACAAAACACACGGACCCACACACACCACAGACACACACACACACCACACACACACCACACACACCACGCACACACCACACAAACCACACACATCACACACACACACCACGCACACACCACACACACCACACACACAGCTCACACACACACACAGACACAGACACACACACCGCACACACACAGACACACAAACACACCACACACACACACCAGACACACAGACACACACACCTATCACACAAAGCACACACCACACACAAACTACACACACACCACACACACACTACACAAACCAAACACACACACCACACACACACAAAGACACACACACACCACACAGACACCACACACAGACACACACACCACACACACACCACACACGCCACACACAGAAACCACACACACCACACACAAACCACACACACCACACACAAACCACACACACACCACACACACACAAACACACCACACACACCACACACACACAAACACACCACACACACACCACACACACCACACACACACCACAAGCAACACCTACACAGACAGACACACCACACACACCAGACACACCACACAAAAACCACACACTCCACACACACACCACAAACACCACACACACCACACACACACAGACACCACAAACACACACCACACACACACACCACACACGCACAAAAACACACACACAGACCCACACACACCACACACACCCCACACCCCACACACACACACACACCACACACAAACCACACCACGCCACACAGACCCACACACAACACACACACCACACACACAACACACACACCACACCACACACACCACACAGACCCACACACACCACACACACACCGCACACACACCACACACACACAGACATACACACACCACACACACCACACACACAGACCCACACACCACACACACACACACCACACACACCACACACAACACACACACAGACCTACAACACCACACACCACACACACCACACACACACCTACACACACCACACACCACACACACCACACACACACACACCACACACACACCACAGCAACACATACACACACCACACACACACACACTCACACAGAAACACACACACACCACACACACACCACACACAAGAACAGACACACACCACACACACACAGACACACACACATTTCACACAAAGCACACACCACACACAAACACACACACACACCACACACACCACACATACCACACACACACACAGACCTACACACACCACACACCACACACACCACACACACACCTACACACACCACACACCACACACACCACACACAGACACACCACACACACACCACAAACAACACATACACACACCACACACACACACACTCACACACAGACACACACACACCACACACACACACCACACACAAGAACAGACACACACACACACCACACACACACAGACACACAAACACACCACACACACACACCACAAACACACAGACCCACACATATTTCACACATAGCACACACCACACACAAACACACACACACACCAAACACACTGCAAACCAAACACACCACACACAGACACACACACACAACACACACAAACTACACACACACCACACACACACCACACAAACCACACACACACCACAAACACAGAGACACACATACACACCACACAGACACCACACACAGACACACACACCACACACACACCACACACACACCACACACACCGCACACACACACAAACACACCACACAAACAGACACACACACACCAACACACCACACACACAGACACACACACCACACAGACACATACACACACAGACCCACACACACAACAAACACCACACACAACACACACAACACACGCACACAGAGGCACACACACACTACAAACACACACAGACACACATACGCCACACACACACACAGCACACACACACACACACACCCTCCACACACACCACACACACACCACACACACACCACACACAGCACACACACACACAGAAACACACACCACAAACACACACAGACACACAGACACACACACATACCACACACACACCACACACACACAGAGACACACACCTACACCCTACACACACAGACACACCACGCACACCACACACAAAAACACCACACACACACACACCACACACACACACACCACACACACTCACATACACGGAAACACACACACACACACCACACACAGACACCACACACACCACACACACCAAACACACACACCACACACAGACACCACACACACACCACACGCACCACACACACACACCGCAAACACACACACTACACACACCACACAAATACACACCACACACACACCACACACACACACAGACACACACAAACACACCACACACAGACACCAGACACACCACACAGACACACACACCACACACACACCACACACACAAACTCCACACACACACAAAGACTCCACAGACACCACACGAACCACACACACAGACACACACACCACACACACCACACACACACACACGCCACACACCCCACACACACACCACAAACACGACACACACACACAACAAACACACCACACACACACACAGACACACACACCACACACACACCACACACACACAGACACACAAAGACACCACACGCACAGCACACACACACCACACACACCATAAACACACACATCACACACACACACCAGACACACCACAAAGACACACACACACCACACACACACCACACACACCACACACACCACACACACTCACACAGATCCACACACACAACACACACCACACACACCACACACACCACGCACACACACCACACACCCAGACACACACAGACACACACACACCACACACACAAACAGACACAGACACACACAACACACACACACCACAAACACCACACACACCGCACACACACACCACACACACCACACACACCACACACACAGACACACACACCACACACACACCACACACACCACTCACACACACCTCACACACACACCACACACACACACAGACACAGACACACACACCACACACACACACCACACACACACAGACACACCCACACACCACACACACACCACACTCACACCACACACACCATAAACACACACATCACACACACACACCAGACACACCACACAGACACACACACACCACACACACCACACACACCCCACAAACACCACACACACCGCACACAAAACCACACACACCACACACACACAGATACACACACACACACCACACACACACCACACCACAGCACACACAACACACCACACACACCACAAAGACCCACACACACCACACACACCACACACAGACACCACACACACACACCAAACACACCACAAACCACACACACACACCACGCACAGACACACACAGACACACACACAACACACGGAACAATCCAAACACACACCATACACCACACACACACACCACGCACACACAACACACGGACCCACACACACCACAAACACACAGATACACAGACACACACCACACACACACCACACACGCACAAAAACACACACACAGACCCACACACACCACACACACCCCACACCCCACACACACACACACACAACACCACGCCACACACACCCACACACAACACACACACCACACACACAACACACACACCACACCACACACACCACACAGACCCACACACACCACACACACACCGCACACACACCACACACACACAGACATACACACACCACACACACCACACACACAGACCCACACACCACACACACACACACCACACACACCACACACACATGGCACACACCACACACGCCACACACACACACACCACACACACCACACACAACACACACACAGACCTACACACACCACACACCACACACACCACACACACACCTACACACACCACACACCACACACACCACACACACACACACCACACACACACCACAGCAACACATACACACACCACACACACACACACTCACACACAAACACACACACACCACACACACACACCACACACAAGAACAGACACACACCACACACACACAGACACACACACATTTCACACAAAGCACACACCACACACAAACACACACACACACACCACACACACCACACACACCACACACACACACAGACCTACACACACCACACACCACACACACCACACACACACCTACACACACCACACACCACACACAGACACACCACACACACACCACAAACAACACATACACACACCACACACACACACTCACACACAGACACACACACACCACACACACACACCACACACAAGAACAGACACACACACACACCACACACACACAGACACACAAACACACCACACACACACACACCACAAACACACAGACCCACACATATTTCACACATAGCACACACCACACACAAACACACACACACACCAAACACACTGCAAACCAAACACACCACACACAGACACACACACACAACACACACAAACTACACACACACCACACACACACCACAGAAACCACACACACACCACACACACACAGACACACATACACACCACACAGACACCACACACAGACACACACACCACACACACACCACACACACCGCACACACACACAAACACACCACACAGACACACACACACCAACACACCACACACACAGACACACACACCACACAGACACAGACACACACAGACCCACACACACAACAAACACCACACACAACACACACAACACACGCACACAGAGGCACACACACACTACAAACACACACAGACACACATACGCCATACACACACACAGCACACACACACACACACACCCTCCACACACACCACACACACACCACACACACACCACACACAGCACACACACACACAGAAACACACACCACAAACACACACAGACACACAGACACACACACACACACCACACACACACCACACCACAACACACACAGCACACCACACACACCACACAGACCCACACACACCACACACACCACACACACACACAGACCCACACACACCACACACCACACACACCACACACACCCTCACAGCACCCACACACCACACACACCACACACACACACACCACACACACACCACACACACACACCTCACACACACACAGACACACACACCAAACACACAACACACACACACACCCACCACAAACACACACCACACACACAGACACACAGACACACACAGACACACCACACACACCACACACAACACACCACACACACACAGAGAGACACCACACACACCACACACAACACACCACACAAGCACCACACACCAAACACACACACCGCACACACACACCACACGGTCCCACACTCACCACACACAAACACACACACACACCAACACACCACAAACCACACAGACACACCACAGACACACACAGACACACACACACACCACACAAACCACACACACACACCACACACACAGAAAGACACACACACACACAACACACTACACACACACAGACACACACACCACACAGACACAGACACACACAAACCCACACACACCACACACACCACACACAACACACACACACACCACACACACACACCACACACACACAAACACACCACACACACACCACACACACACCACACACACACCACACACACACCACAAGCAACACCTACACAGACAGACACACCACACACACCAGACACACCACACAAAAACCACACACTCCACACACACACCACACACACCACACACACCACACACACACAGACACCACAAACACCACACACACACACACACCACACAAACACACTCCACACACACCACACACACACCACACACAGCACACACACCACACACACACATAAACACACACAGAGAAACACACACACCACAAACACCACACACACACCGCACACAACTCACCGTACAAACACCACATACCACACACACACACCACGCGCATACACCACACGGACCCACACACACCCTACACACACACACACCACACACACAACACACACACCACGCACACACCACACACACCACACACACGCACACCACGCACACACACACAGACAGACACACCAGACACACACAGACACACACACACACCACACACACAGACCACACACAAACAGACACACACACATATCACACAAAGCACACACAACACACAAACCCATACACACACACGAAACACACCACAAACCACACACACACAGCACACACAGACACACACAGACACACACACACAACACACACAAACTACACACACACCACACACACACCACACAAACCACACACACACACCACACACACACACGGACACAAACACACACCACACAGACACCACACACAGACACACACACCACACACACACCACTCACACCACACACAACACACACACACCACACGCACACAGAGACACACACACACTACAAACACACACAGACACACAGACACCACACATACACACACACCACACACACACCACACACAGCACACACACACCACACACACCACACACACCCCACAAACACCACACACACCGCACACAAAACCACACACACCACACACACACACAGACACACACACACACACCACACACACACCACACCACAGCACACACAACACACCACACACAACACAAAGACCCACACACACCACACACACCACACACAGACACCACACACACACACCAAACACACCACAAACCACACACACACACCACACACAGACACACACAGAAACACACACACAACACACGGAACAATCCAAACACACACCATACACCACACACACACACCACGCACACACAACACACGGACCCACACACACCACAAACACACAGATACACAGACACACACCACACACACACACCACACGCACAAAAACACACACACAGACCCACACACACCACACACACCCCACACCCCACACACACACACACACCACACACACACCACACCACGCCACACACACCACACACACCACACAAACCACAACACACACACCACAACACACACACCACACAGACCCACACACACCACACACACACCACACACACCACACACACCACACACACACAGACATACACACACCACACACCACACACACCACACCACACACACAAACACCACACAAACACACAGACACCACACACACCACACATACCACACACACACACCACACACACAGAGACACACACCTACACCCTACACACACAGACACATCACGCACACCACACACAAAAACACCACACACACACCACACACACACACTCACATACACGGAAAAACACACACACACACACCACACAGACACCACACACAGCACACACACCAAACACACACACCACACACAGACACCACACACACACCACTCGCACCACACACACACATCGCACACACACACACTACACCCACCACACAAATACACACCACACACACACCACACACACACAGAGACACACACAAACACACCACACACAGACACCAGACACACCACACAGACGCACACACCACACACGCACCACACACACAAACTCCACACACACACAAAGATTCCACAGACACCACACGAACCACACACACAGACACACACACCACACACACCACACACACACACACCCCACACACCCCACACACACACCACAAACACGACACACACACACAACACACACACCACACACACACACAGACACACACACCACACACACACCACACACACACCACACACACACAGACACACAAAGACACCACACGCACAGCACACACACAGCACACACACCATAAACACACACATCACACACACACACCAGACACACCACACAGACACACACACACCACACACACACCACACACACCACACACACCACACACACCACACATACTCACACAGATCCACACACACAACACACACCACACACACCACACACACCACGCACACACACCACACACCCAGACACACACAGACACACACACACCACACACACAAACAGACACAGACACACACAACACACACACACACCACAAACACCACACACACCGCACACACACACCACACACACCACACACACACCACACACACAGACACACACACCACACACACACCACACACACCACTCACACACACCTCACACAGACACCACACACACACACAGACACAGACACACACCACACACACACACCACACACACACAGACACACCCACACACCACACACACACCACACTCACACCACACACACCATAAACACACACATCACACACACACACCAGACACACCACACAGACACACACACACCACACACACCACACACACCCCACAAACACCACACACACCGCACACAAAACCACACACACCACACACACACACACAGACACACACACACACACCACACACACACCACACCACAGCACACACAACACACCACACACAACACAAAGACCCACACACACCACACACACCACACACACACACCACACACACAGACACACACACATATCACACAAAGCACACACAACACACAAACCGATACACACACACGAAACACACCACAAACCACACACACACACCACACACAGACACACACACACAACACACACAAACTACACACACACCACACACACACCACACAAACCACACACACACACCACACACACACAGACACACACACACCACACAGACACCACACACAGACACACACCACACACAGCACACACACATAAACACACCACACACACACAGACACACACACACCACACACACCTCACACACAGACACACACACCACACAGACACTGACACCCACACCCACACACACCACACACACCACACACAACACACACACACCACACGCACACAGAGACACACACACACTACAAACACACACAGACATACACACACACCACACACACACCACACACACCACACACACACCACACAGCACACACAGCACACACACAAAGAAACACACACACCACACACACACACCACAAACACCACACACACAGCACACACACACACACCACACACACACCACACACACAAACACCACACAAACACACAGACACCACACACACCACACATACCACACACACACCACACACACACAGAGACACACACCTACACCCTACACACACAGACACACCACGCACAGCACACACAAAAACACCACACACACACACACCACACACACACCACACACATTCACATACACGGAAACACACACACACACACCACACACAGACACCACACACACCACACACACCAAACACACACACCACACACAGACACCACACACACACCACACGCACCACACACACACACCGCAAACACACACACTACACACACCACACAAATACACACCACACACACACCACACACACACACAGACACACACAAACACACCACACACAGACACCAGACACACCACACAGACACACACACCACACACACACCACACACACAAACTCCACACACACACAAAGACTCCACAGACACCACACGAACCACACACACAGACACACACACCACACACACCACACACACACACACGCCACACACCGCACACACACACCACAAACACGACACACACACACAACAAACACACCACACAAACACAGACACACACACCACACACACACCACACACACACAGACACACAAAGACACCACACGCGCAGCACACACACACCACACACACCATAAACACACACATCACACACACACACCAGACACACCACACAGACACACACACACCACACACACCACACACACTCACACAGATCCACACACACAACACACACCGCACACACCACACACACCACGCACACACACCACACACCCAGACACACACAGACACACACACACCACACACACAAACAGACAGACACACACAACACACACACACCACAAACACCACACACACCGCGCACACACACCACACACACACCACACACACAGACACACACACCACACACACACCACACACACCACTCACACACACCTCACACACACACCACACACACACACAGACACAGACACACACACCACACACACCCACCACACACACACAGACACACCCACACACCACACACACACCACACTCACACCACACACACCATAAACACACACATCACACACACACACCAGACACACCACACAGACACACACACACCACACACACCACACACACCCCACAAACACCACACACACCGCATACAAAACCACACACACCACACACACACACAGACACACACACACACACCACACACACACCACACCACAGCACACACAACACACCACACACAACACAAAGACCCACACACACCCCACACACCACACACACACACCACACACACACACCAAACACACCACAAACCACACACACACACCACGCACAGACACACACAGACACACACACACAACACACGGAACAATCCAAACACACACCATACACCACACACACACACCACGCACGCACAAAAACACACACACAGACCCACACACACCACACACACCCCACACCCCACACACACACACACACCACACACACACCACACCACGCCACACAGACCCACACACAACACACACACCACACACACAACACACACACCACACCACACACACCACACAGACCCACACACACCACACACACACCGCACACACACCACACACACACAGACATACACACACCACACACACCACACACACAGACCCACACACCACACACACACACACCACACACACCACACACAACACACACACAGACCTACAACACCACACACCACACACACCACACACACACCTACACACACCACACACCACACACACCACACACACACACACCACACACACACCACAGCAACACATACACACACCACACACACACACACTCACACAGAAACACACACACACCACACACACACCACACACAAGAACAGACACACACCACACACACACAGACACACACACATTTCACACAAAGCACACACCACACACAAACACACACACACACCACACACACCACACATACCACACACACACACAGACCTACACACACCACACACCACACACACCACACACACACCTACACACACCACACACCACACACACCACACACAGACACACCACACACACACCACAAACAACACATACACACACCACACACACACACACTCACACACAGACACACACACACCACACACACACACCACACACAAGAACAGACACACACACACACCACACACACACAGACACACAAACACACCACACACACACACCACAAACACACAGACCCACACATATTTCACACATAGCACACACCACACACAAACACACACACACACCAAACACACTGCAAACCAAACACACCACACACAGACACACACACACAACACACACAAACTACACACACACCACACACACACCACACAAACCACACACACACCACAAACACAGAGACACACATACACACCACACAGACACCACACACAGACACACACACCACACACACACCACACACACACCACACACACCGCACACACACACAAACACACCACACAAACAGACACACACACACCAACACACCACACACACAGACACACACACCACACAGACACATACACACACAGACCCACACACACAACAAACACCACACACAACACACACAACACACGCACACAGAGGCACACACACACTACAAACACACACAGACACACATACGCCACACACACACACAGCACACACACACACACACACCCTCCACACACACCACACACACACCACACACACACCACACACAGCACACACACACACAGAAACACACACCACAAACACACACAGACACACAGACACACACACACACCACACACACACTACACCACAACACACACAGCACACCACACACACCACACAGACCCACACACACCACACACACCACACACACACACAGACCCACACACACCACACACCACACACACCACACACACCCTCACAGCACCCACACACCACACACACCACACACACACACACCACACACACACCACACACACACACCTCACACACACACAGACACACACACCAAGCACACAACACACACACACACACACCACAAACACACACCACACACACAGACACACAGACACACACAGACACACCACACACACCACACACAACACACCACACACACACAGAGAGACACCACACACACCACACACAACACACCACACAAGCACCACACACCAAACACACACACCACGCACACACACCACACGGTCCCACACACACCACACACAAACACACACACACACCAACACACCACAAACCACACAGACACACCACAAACAGACACACATAGACACACACACACACCACACAAACCACACACACACACCACACACACAGAAAGACACACACACACACAACACACAACACACACACAGACACACACACCACACAGACACAGACACACACAGACCCACACACACCACACACACCACACACAACACACACACACACCACACACACACACCACACACACACAAACACACCACACACACACCACACACACACAAACACACCACACACACACCACACACACACCACACACACACCACACACACACCACAAGCAACACCTACACAGACAGACACACCACACACACCAGACACACCACACAAAAACCACACACTCCACACACACACCACACACACCACAC
Organism: Lemur catta; assembly: GCF_020740605.2. Lineage (NCBI taxonomy): Eukaryota > Metazoa > Chordata > Mammalia > Primates > Lemuridae > Lemur > Lemur catta. Next base: position 2,633,895 of record NC_059149.1, on the reverse strand, counting down.
ACACCACACACACACAGACACCACAAACACCACACACACACACCACACAAACACACTCCACACACACCACACACACACCACACACAGCACACACACCACACACACACATAAACACACACACAGAAACACACACACCACAAACACCACACACACACCGCACACAACTCACCGTACAAACACCACACACCACACACACACACCACGCGCATACACCACACGGACCCACACACAGCATACACACACACACACCACACACACACCACACACACCACGCACACACCACACACACCACACACACGCACACACACACAGACAGACACTCCAGACACACACAGACACACACACACACCACACACACAGACCACACACACACAGACACACACACATATCACACAAAGCACACACAACACACAAACCCATACACACACATGAAACACACCACAAACCACACACACACACCACACACAGACACACACAGACACACACACACAACACACACAAACTACACACACACCACACACACACCACACAAACCACACACACACACCACACACACACACAGACACAAACACACACCACACAGACACCACACACAGACACACACACCACACACACACCACACACACGGCACACACACATAAACACACCACACACACACAGACACACACACACCACACACACCTCACACACAGACACACACACCACACAGACACTGACACCCACACCCACACACACCACACACACCACACACAACACACACACACCACACGCACACAGAGACACACACACACTACAAGCACACACAGACACACACACACCACACATACACACACACCACACACACACCACACACAGCACACACAGCACACACACACAGAAACACACACACCACACACACACACCACAAACACCACACACACAGCACACACACACACCACACACACAAACACCACACAAACACACAGACACCACACACACCAACCATACCACACACACACCACACACACAGAGACACACACCTACACCCTACACACACAGACACACCACGCACACCACACACAAAAACACCACACACACACACCACGCACACACACACACTCACATACACGGAAACACACACACACACACACACCACACAGACACCACACACAGCACACACACCAAACACACACACCACACACAGACACCACACACACACCACTCGCACCACACACACACACCGCACACACACACACTACACCCACCACACAAATACACACCACACACACACCACACACACACAGAGACACACACAAACACACCACACACAGACACCAGACACACCACACAGACACACACACCACACACACACCACACACACAAACTCCACACACACACAAAGATTCCACAGACACCACACGAACCACACACACAGACACACACACCACACACACCACACACACACACACCCCACACACCCCACACACACACCACAAACACGACACACACACACAACACACACACCACACACACACACAAACACACACACCACACACACACCACACACACACAGACACACAAAGACACCACACGCACAGCACACACACAGCACACACACCATAAACACACACATCACACACACACACCAGACACACCACACAGACACACACACACCACACACACACCACACACACCACACACACCACACACACCACAAACACCACGCACACACACCACACACCCAGACACACACAGACACACACACAACACACACACAAACAGACACAGACACACACAACACACACACACACACCACAAACACCACGCACACACACCACACACCCAGACACACACAGACACACACACACCACACACACAAACAGACACAGACACACACAACACACACACACACACCACAAACACCACACACAACGCACACACACACCACACACACCACACACACACCACACACACAGACACACACACCACACACACACCACACACACCACTCACACACACCTCACACAGACACCACACACACACAGACACAGACACACACCACACACACACACCACACACACACAGACACACCCACACACCACACACACACCACACTCACACCACACACACCATAAACACACACATCACACACACACACCAGACACACCACACAGACACACACACACCACACACACCACACACACCCCACAAACACCACACACACCGCACACAAAACCACACACACCACACACACACACACAGACACACACACACACACCACACACACACGACACCACAGCACACACAACACACCACACACAACACAAAGACCCACACACACCACACACACCACACACACACACCACACACACAGACACACACACATATCACACAAAGCACTCACAACACACAAACCGATACACACACACGAAACACACCACAAACCACACACACACACCACACACAGACACACACACACAACACACACAAACTACACACACACCACACACACACCACACAAACCACACACACACACCACACACACAGACACACACACACCACACAGACACCACACACAGACACACACACCACACACACACCACACACACGGCACACACACATAAACACACCACACACACACAGACACACACACACCACACACACCTCACACACAGACACACACACCACACAGACACTGACACCCACACCCACACACACCACACACACCACACACAACACACACACACCACACGCACACAGAGACACACACACACTACAAACACACACAGACACACACACACACCACACATACACACACACCACACACACACCACACACACCACACACACACCACACACAGCACACACAGCACACACACACAGAAACACACACACCACACACACACACCACAAACACCACACACACAGCGCACACACACACACCACACACACACCACACACACAAACACCACACAAACACACAGACACCACACACACCACACATACCACACACACACCACACACACACAGAGACACACACCTACACCCTACACACACAGACACACCACGCAAACCACACACAAAAACACCACACACACACACACCACACACACACACACCACACACAGTCACATACACGGAAACACACACACACACCACACACAGACACCACACACACCACACACACCAAACACACACCCTACACACAGACACCACACACACACCACACGCACCACACACACACACCGCAAACACACACACTACACACACCACACAAATACACACCACACACACACCACACACACACACAGACACACACAAACACACCACACACAGACACCAGACACACCACACAGACACACACACCACACACACACCACACACACAAACTCCACACAAACACAAAGACTCCACAGACACCACACGAACCACACACACAGACACACACACCACACACACCACACACACACACACGCCACACACACACAGACTCACACACACCACACACCACACACACAGACCCACACACACCACACACCACACACACCACACACACACACAGCACACACCATACACACACAGAGACACACACAGACACACACACCACACACAAAGTACACACACACCACACACACACCACACTAACCACACACACACACCACACACACACCACACACAGACACACACAGCACACACAGCACACACACCACACACACACACCACACACAAACCACACACACACCACACACAAAAACACACCACACACACAACAAACACACACACCACACACACAAAACACACACACACAGACACACACACACACCACAAACACAAACACCACACACACACAGACACACACACAACACACACAGACAGACACAGAGACCACACACAGACCGCAAACCACACACACACCACAGACACCACACACACACACCACACCACACACACCTCACACACCACACACACCACACACACACCACACAGACCCACACACACCACACACCACACACACCACACACACCACACTGATACCACACACACACACACACACCACACACCACACACTCTGCACAAAGCCACACACAGACACCACACACACCACACACACACACCACACACACCACACACACACCGCACAGACCCACACACCACACACACACCACACACACACCCCACAAACACCACACACACACCGCACAGACCCACACACACCACACACACCACACACACCACACCACAACACACGGACCCACACACAACACACAGACCACACACACACCACACACACACACACCACAAACACACACAGACACACAGACACACACACACCACACACACACCACACACACACCACACCAAAACACATACACTACAGCACACACACCACACAGACCCACACACACCACACACAGACACCACACACAGCACACACACCACACACACACCAAACACACACCACACACACACCACACATACCACATACACAGACACACCACACACACACGACACACTAGACACACACCAAACACAGCACACACACACACCACACACAGCACACACACACCACGCACACCACTCACACACACCTCACACACACACCACACACACACACAGACACAGACACACACACCACACACACACACCATAAACACCACACACACACCACACACACACACACCACACACACACACAGAGCACAAACAACAGGCACCACACACACACAGACACACACATATCAGACAAAGCACACACCACACACAAACACACAGACACACACACACCAAACACACCACACAGCACACACACACACCACACACAGCACACACCACGCACACACACCACACACACACACACCACAAACACAAACAGACACACACAGCACAACCACACACACACACAACACACACACACCACACACACACAGACACACAGACACACACCACACACACACCACACACACACGCAGAGAAACACACACCACATACAGACACCACACACACGACACACACCTCACACAGCACACACCACACACACACACCACACACACACCACACACACACCACACACACCACATACACAGACACACCACACACACGACACACACACGACACACACCACACACACCACACACATCACACACACAGAGACCCACACACACCACACACCGCATACACCACACACGCACACACAGACCCACACACACCACGCACACACACCACACACACGACTCACACATAGCACACACCACACACACCACACACACAGACAACACACACCACGCACACACCAGACACACCACACAAAAACCACACACTCCACACACACAACACACACACCACACACACCACACAGACACAGACACCTCACACACACACATACACAGACACGACACAAACACACCACACACACACACACACACCACACAGACACACCACACACACACAGACACACAGGCACAAACCACACAGACAGCACACACACACACAACACGCACACGCAGAGACACACACACCACATACAGACACCACACACACCACACACACCACACAGACACCACACACACACACCACACACACACCACACACTCTGCACACACACCACACACAGACACCACACACACCACACACACACACCACACACACACCACACGCACACCACACACACCACATGCACAGACACACCACACACACGACACACACACCACACACACCACACACACCACACACACACACAGACCCACACACACCACACACCCACACACCACACACACGACACACACATAGCACACACCACACACACCACACACACACCACACACAAACACACCAGACACATACACCACACACACACCACACATGCACACCTCACACACACACCAAACACACACACACACCACACACACCACAAACACACACCACACACACACAGACACACAGACACACAGAGACACACCACACAAACCACACACAACACACCACACACGCATACAGACAAACCACACACACCACCCACAACACACCACACAAACACCACACACCACACACACAAACCACGCACACACACCACACGGACCCACACACACCACACGGACCCACACACACCACACACTCCACACATACCACACACACACCCACACACCACACACACCCACACACCACACACACCACGCACACACACAGACACAGACACACACACCACACACACACACAGACACACAAACACACCACACACACACACACATCACACAAAGCACACACCACACAGATACACACACACACACCAAACAAACCACAAACCACACACACACACCACACACAGACACACACAGACACACACAACACACACAAACTAAACACACACCACACACACACCAAACAAACCACAAACACACAACACACAGACACCACACACAGAGACACACACCACAAATACACCACACACACAGACACAGACACACACAGACCCACACACACCACACACACCACACACAACACACACACACCACACGCACACAGAGACACACACACTCTAGAAACACACACAGACACACGCACACCACACACACACACACACCACACACACACCACACACAGCACACACACCACACACACACAAAAATACACACACCACACAAACACACCACAAATACCACACGCACAGCACACACACACACAGCACACACACCACAGAAACAGAAACACACCACACACACACACACCACACACACACAGACACACACACATATCACACAAAGCACACACCACACACAAAGACACACACACACCAAACACACCACAAACGACACACACACCACACACAGACACACACAGGCACACACACAGCACACAAACCACACACACACCACACACACACAGACACACACACACACCACACAGACACCACACACAGACACACACACCACACACACACCACACCACACCACACAGACCCACAAACAAAACACACACCACACACACACCACAACACACACACCACACCACACACACCACACAGACCCACACACACAACACAACCACACACACCACAAACACACACACAGACCCACACACACCACACACAAACTACACACACACCACACACACACTACACAAACCAAACACACACACCACACACACACAAAGACACACACACACCACACAGACACCACACACAGACACACACACCACACACACACCACACACGCCACACACACAGAAACCACACACACCACACACAAACCACACACACCACACACAAACCACACACACACCACACACACACAAACACACCACACACACCACACACACACAAACACACCACACACACACCACACACACCACACACACACCACAAGCAACACCTACACAGACAGACACACCACACACACCAGACACACCACACAAAAACCACACACACCACACACACCACACACACCACACACACACAGACACCACAAACACACACAGACACACATACACCACACACACAGACACCACAAACACCACACACACACACACACCACACAAACACACTCCACACACACCACACACACACCACACACAGCACACACACCACACACACACATAAACACCCACACAGAAACACACACAGCACAAACACCACACACACACCGCACACAACTCACCGTACAAACACCACACACCACACACACACACCACGCGCATACACCACACGGACCCACACACACCCTACACACACACACACCACACACACACCACACACACCACGCACACACCACACACACCACACACACGCACACACACACAGACAGACACACCAGACACACACAGACACACACACACACCACACACACAGACCACACACACACAGACACACACACATATCACACAAAGCACACACAACACACAATCCCATACACACACATGAAACACACCACAAACCACACACACACACCACACACAGACACACACAGACACACACACACAACACACACAAACTACACACACACCACACACACACCACACAAACCACACACACACCACACACACGCACAGACACAAACACACACCACACAGACACCACACACAGACACACACACCACACACACACCACACACACGGCACACACACATAAACACACCACACACACACAGACACACACACACCACACACACCTCACACACAGACACACACACCACACAGACACTGACACCCACACCCACACACACCACACACACCACACACAACACACACACCACACGCACACAGAGACACACACACACTACAAGCACACACAGACACACACACACCACACATACACACACACCACACACACACCACACACAGCACACACAGCACACACACACAGAAACACACACACCACACACACACACCACAAACACCACACACACAGCACACACACACACCACACACAGAAACACCACACAAACACACAGACACCACACACACCAACCATACCACACACACACCACACACACACAGAGACACACACCTACACCCTACACACACAGACACACCACGCACACCACACACAAAAACACCACACACACACACCACACACACACAGACACACACACATATCACACAAAGCACACACAACACACAAACCGATACACACACACGAAACACACCACAAACCACACACACACACCACACACAGACACACACACACAACACACACAAACTACACACACACCACACACACACTACACAAACCACACACACACACCACACACACACAGACACACACACACCACACAGACACCACACACAGACACACACACCACACACACACCACACACAGCACACACAGCACACACACACAGAAACACACACACCACACACACACACCACAAACACCACACACACAGCACACACACACACACCACACACACACCACACACCCAAACACCACACAAACACACAGACACCACACACACCACACATACCACACACACACCACACACACACAGAGACACACACCTACACCCTACACACACAGACACACCACGCACACCACACACAAAAACACCACACACACACACACCACAAACACACACACCACACACACTCACATACACGGAAACACACACACACACACCACACACAGACACCACACACACCACACACACCAAACACACACACCACACACAGACACCACACACACACCACACGCACCACACACACACACCGCAAACACACACACTACACACACCACACAAATACACACCACACACACACCACACACACACACAGACACACACAAACACACCACACACAGACACCAGACACACCACACAGACACACACACCACACACACCACACACACACACACGCCACACACCCCACACACACACCACAAACACGACACACACACACAACAAACACACCACACACACACAGACACACACACCACACACACACCACACACACACAGACACACAAAGACACCACATGCACAGCACACACACACCACACACACCATAAACACACACATCACACACACACCAGACACACCACACAGACACACACACACCACACACACCACACACACCACACACACCACACACACTCACACAGATCCACACACACAACACACACCACACACACCACACACACCACGCACACACACCACACACCCAGACACACACAGACACACACACACCACACACACAAACAGACACAGACACAGACAACACACACACACCACAAACACCACACACACCACACACACACACCACACACACACACACACTCACATACACGGAAACACACACACACACACACACACCACACAGACACCACACACAGCACACACACCAAACACACACACCACACACAGACACCACACACACACCACTCGCACCACACACACACACCGCACACACACACACTACACCCACCACACAAATACACACCACACACACACCACACACACACAGAGACACACACAAACACACCACACACAGACACCAGACACACCACACAGACACACACACCACACACACACCACACACACAAACTCCACACACACACAAAGATTCCACAGACACCACACGAACCACACACACAGAGACACACACCACACACACCACACACACACCCCACACACCCCACACACACACCACAAACACGACACACACACAACACACACACCACACACATACACAAACACACACACCACACACACACCACACACACACAGACACACAAAGACACCACACGCACAGCACACACTCAGCACACACACCATAAACACACACATCACACACACACACCAGACACACCACACAGACACACACACACCACACACACACCACACACACCACACACACCACACACACCACACATACTCACACAGATCCACACACACAACACACACCACACACACCACAAACACCACGCACACACACCACACACCCAGACACACACAGACACACACACACCACACACACAAACAGACACAGACACACACAACACACACACACACCACAAACACCACACACACCGCACACACACACCACACACACCACTCACACACACCTCACACAGACACCACACACACACACAGACACAGACACACACCACACACACACACCACACACACACAGACACACCCACACACCACACACACACCACACTCACACCACACACACCATAAACACACACATCACACACACACACCAGACACACCACACAGACACACACACACCACACACACCACACACACCCCACAAACACCACACACACCGCACACAAAACCACACACACCACACACACACACACAGACACACACACACACACCACACACACACCACACCACAGCACACACAACACACCACACACAACACAAAGACCCACACACACCACACACACCACACACACACACCACACACACAGACACACACACATATCACACAAAGCACACACAACACACAAACCGATACACACACACGAAACACACCACAAACCACACACACACCACACACAGAACACACACACACAACACACACAAACTACACACACACCACACACACACCACACAAACCACACACACACACCACACACACACAGACACACACACACCACACAGACACCACACACAGACACACACACCACACACACACCACACACAGCACACACACATAAGCACACCACACACACACAGACACACACACACCACACACACCTCACACACAGACACACACACCACACAGACACTGACACCCACACCCACACACACCACACACACCACACACAACACACACACACCACACGCACACAGAGACACACACACACTACAAACACACACAGACACACACACACCACACATACACACACACCACACACACACCACACACACCACACACACACCACACACAGCACACACAGCACACACACAAAGAAACACACACACCACACACACACACCACAAACACCACACACACAGCACACACACACACACCACACACACACCACACACACAAACACCACACAAACACACAGACACCACACACACCACACATACCACACACACACCACACACACACAGAGACACACACCTACACCCTACACACACAGACACACCACGCACACCACACACAAAACACCACGCACACACACACCACACACACACACACCACACACACTCACATACACGGAAACACACACACACACACCACACACAGACACCACACACACCACACACACCAAACACACACACCACACACAGACACCACACACACACCACACGCACCACACACACACACCGCAAACACACACACTACACACACCACACAAATACACACCACACACACACCACACACACACACAGACACACACAAACACACCACACACAGACACCAGACACACCACACAGACACACACACCACACACACACCACACACACAAACTCCACACACACACAAAGACTCCACAGACACCACACGAACCACACACACAGACACACACACCACACACACCACACACACACACACGCCACACACCCCACACACACACCACAAACACGACACACACACAACAAACACACCACACACACACACAGACACACACACCACACACACACCACACACACACAGACACACAAAGACACCACATGCACAGCACACACACACCACACACACCATAAACACACACATCACACACACACACCAGACACACCACACAGACACACACACACAACACACACCACACACACCACACACACCACACACACTCACACAGATCCACACACACAAAACACACCACACACACCACACACACCACGCACACACACCACACACCCAGACACACACAGACACACACACACCACACACAAAACAGACACAGACACAGACAACACACACACACCACAAACACCACACACACCGCACACACACACCACACACACCACACACACACCACACACACGGACACACACACAACACACACACCACACACACCACTCACACACACCTCACACACACACCACACACACACACAGACACAGACACACACACCACACACACACACCACACACACACAGACACACCCACACACCACACACACACCACACTCACACCACACACACCATAAACACACACATCACACACACACACCAGACACACCACACAGACACACACACACACCACACACACCACACACACCCCATAAACACCACACACACCGCACACAAAACCACACACACCACACACACACAGACACACACACACACACCACACACACACCACACCACAGCACACACAACACACCACACACACCACAAAGACCCACACACACCACACACACCACACACAGACACCACACACACACACCAAACACACCACAAACCACACACACACACCACGCACAGACACACACAGACACACTCACAACACACGGAACAATCCAAACACACACCATACACCACACACACACACCACGCACACACAACACACGGACCCACACACACCACAAACACACAGATACACAGACACACACCACACACACACACCACACACGCACAAAAACACACACACAGACCCACACACACCACACACACCCCACACCCCACACACACACACACACCACACACACACCACACCACGCCACACAGACCCACACACAACACACACACCACACACACAACACACACCACACCACACACACCACACAGACCCACACACACCACACACACACCGCACACACACCACACACACACAGACATACACACACCACACACACCACACACACAGACCCACACACCACACACACACACACCACACACACCACACACACATGGCACACACCACACACGCCACACACACACACACCACACACACCACACACAACACACACACAGACCTACACACACCACACACCACACACACCACACACACCTACACACACCACACACCACACACACCACACACACACACCACACACACACCACAGCAACACATACACACACCACACACACACACTCACACACAAACACACACACACCACACAGACACCACACACAGACACACACACCACACACACACCACACACAGCACACACACATAAGCACACCACACACACACAGACACACACACACCACACACACCTCACACACAGACACACACACCACACAGACACTGACACCCACACCCACACACACCACACACACCACACACAACACACACACACCACACGCACACAGAGACACACACACACTACAAACACACACAGACACACACACACCACACATACACACACACCACACACACACCACACACACCACACACACACCACACACAGCACACACAGCACACACACACAGAAACACACACACCACACACACACACCACAAACACCACACACACAGCACACACACACACACCACACACACACCACACACACAAACACCACACAAACACACAGACACCACACACACCACACATACCACACACACACCACACACACACAGAGACACACACCTACACCCTACACACACAGACACACCACGCACACCACACACAAAAACACCACACACACACACACCACAAACACACACACCACACACACTCACATACACGGAAACACACACACACACACCACACACAGACACCACACACACCACACACACCAAACACACACACCACACACAGACACCACACACACACCACACGCACCACACACACACACCGCAAACACACACACTACACACACCACACAAATACACACCACACACACACCACACACACACACAGACACACACAAACACACCACACACAGACACCAGACACACCACACAGACACACACACCACACACACACCACACACACAAACTCCACACACACACAAAGACTCCACAGACACCACACGAACCACACACACAGACACACACACCACACACACCACACACACACACACACGCCACACACCCCACACACACACCACAAACACGACACACACACACAACAAACACACCACACACACACACAGACACACACACCACACACACACCACACACACACAGACACACAAAGACACCACATGCACAGCACACACACACCACACACACCATAAACACACACATCACACACACACCAGACACACCACACAGACACACACACACCACACACACCACACACACCACACACACCACACACACTCACACAGATCCACACACACAACACACACCACACACACCACACACACCACGCACACACACCACACACCCAGACACACACAGACACACACACACCACACACACAAACAGACACAGACACAGACAACACACACACACCACAAACACCACACACACCACACACACACACCACACACACACACACACTCACATACACGGAAACACACACACACACACACACACCACACAGACACCACACACAGCACACACACCAAACACACACACCACACACAGACACCACACACACACCACTCGCACCACACACACACACCGCACACACACACACTACACCCACCACACAAATACACACCACACACACACCACACACACACAGAGACACACACAAACACACCACACACAGACACCAGACACACCACACAGACACACACACCACACACACACCACACACACAAACTCCACACACACACAAAGATTCCACAGACACCACACGAACCACACACACAGAGACACACACCACACACACCACACACACACACACCCCACACACCCCACACACACACCACAAACACGACACACACACAACACACACACCACACACATACACAAACACACACACCACACACACACCACACACACAGACACACAAAGACACCACACGCACAGCACACACACAGCACACACACCATAAACACACACATCACACACACACACCAGACACACCACACAGACACACACACACCACACACACACCACACACACCACAGATACTCACACAGATCCACACACACAACACACACCACACACACCACAAACACCACGCACACACACCACACACCCAGACACACACAGACACACACACACCACACACACAAACAGACACAGACACACACAACACACACACACACCACAAACACCACACACACCGCACACACACACCACACACACCACTCACACACACCTCACACAGACACCACACACACACACAGACACAGACACACACCACACACACACACCACACACACACAGACACACCCACACACCACACACACACCACACTCACACCACACACACCATAAACACACACATCACACACACACACCAGACACACCACACAGACACACACACACCACACACACCACACACACCCCACAAACACCACACACACCGCACACAAAACCACACACACCACACACACACACACAGACACACACACACACACCACACACACACCACACCACAGCACACACAACACACCACACACAACACAAAGACCCACACACACCACACACACCACACACACACACCACACACACAGACACACACACATATCACACAAAGCACACACAACACACAAACCGATACACACACACGAAACACACCACAAACCACACACACACCACACACAGAACACACACACAACACACACAAACTACACACACACCACACACACACCACACAAACCACACACACACACCACACACACACAGACACACACACACCACACAGACACCACACACAGACACACACACCACACACACACCACACACAGCACACACACATAAGCACACCACACACACACAGACACACACACACCACACACACCTCACACACAGACACACACACCACACAGACACTGACACCCACACCCACACACACCACACACACCACACACAACACACACACACCACACGCACACAGAGACACACACACACTACAAACACACACAGACACACACACACCACACATACACACACACCACACACACACCACACACACCACACACACACCACACACAGCACACACAGCACACACACACAGAAACACACACACCACACACACACACCACAAACACCACACACACAGCACACACACACACACCACACACACACCACACACACAAACACCACACAAACACACAGACACCACACACACCACACATACCACACACACACCACACACACACAGAGACACACACCTACACCCTACACACACAGACACACCACGCACACCACACACAAAAACACCACGCACACACACACCACACACACACACACCACACACACTCACATACACGGAAACACACACACACACACCACACACAGACACCACACACACCACACACACCAAACACACACACCACACACAGACACCACACACACACCACACGCACCACACACACACACTGCAAACACACACACTACACACACCACACAAATACACACCACACACACACCACACACACACACAGACACACACAAACACACCACACACAGACACCAGACACACCACACAGACACACACACCACACACACACCACACACAAACTCCACACACACACAAAGACTCCACAGACACCACACGAACCACACACACAGACACACACACCACACACACCACACACACACACACGCCACACACCCCACACACACACCACAAACACGACACACACACAACAAACACACCACACACACACACAGACACACACACCACACACACACCACACACACACAGACACACAAAGACACCACATGCACAGCACACACACACCACACACACCATAAACACACACATCACACACACACACCAGACACACCACACAGACACACACACACAACACACACCACACACACCACACACACCACACACACTCACACAGATCCACACACACAAAACACACCACACACACCACACACACCACGCACACACACCACACACCCAGACACACACAGACACACACACACCACACAGACAAACAGACACAGACACAGACAACACACACACACCACAAACACCACACACACCGCACACACACACCACACACACCACACACACACCACACACTCGGACACACACACAACACACACACCACACACACCACTCACACACACCTCACACACACACCACACACACACACAGACACAGACACACACACCACACACACACACCACACACACACAGACACACCCACACACCACACACACACCACACTCACACCACACACACCATAAACACACACATCACACACACACACCAGACACACCACACAGACACACACACACACCACACACACCACACACACCCCACAAACACCACACACACCGCACACAAAACCACACACACCACACACACACAGACACACACACACACACCACACACACACCACACCACAGCACACACAACACACCACACACACCACAAAGACCCACACACACCACACACACCACACACAGACACCACACACACACACCAAACACACCACAAACCACACACACACACCACGCACAGACACACACAGACACACTCACAACACACGGAACAATCCAAACACACACCATACACCACACACACACACCACGCACACACAACACACGGACCCACACACACCACAAACACACAGATACACAGACACACACCACACACACACACCACACACGCACAAAAACACACACACAGACCCACACACAACACACACACCACACACACAACACACACACCACACCACACACACCACACAGACCCACACACACCACACACACACCGCACACACACCACACACACACAGACATACACACACCACACACACCACACACACAGACCCACACACCACACACACACACACCACACACACCACACACACATGGCACACACCACACACGCCACACACACACACACCACACACACCACACACAACACACACACAGACCTACACACACCACACACCACACACACCACACACACCTACACACACCACACACCACACACACCACACACACACACACCACACACACACCACAGCAACACATACACACACCACACACACACACTCACACACAAACACACACACACCACACACACACACCACACACAAGAACAGACACACACCACACACACACAGACACACACACATTTCACACAAAGCACACACCACACACAAACACACACACACACACCACACACACCACACACACCACACACACACACAGACCTACACACACCACACACCACACACACCACACACACACCTACACACACCAGACACCACACACACCACACACAGACACACCACACACACACCACAAACAACACATACACACACCACGCACACACACACTCACACACAGACACACACACACCACACACACACACCACACACAAGAACAGACACACACACACACCACACACACACAGACACACAAACACACCACACACACACACACCACAAACACACAGACCCACACATATTTCACAGAAAGCACACACCACACACAAACACACACACACACCAAACACACTGCAAACCAAACACACCACACACAGACACACACACACAACACACACAAACTACACACACACCACACACACACCACACAAACCACACACACACCACACACACACAGACACACATACACACCACACAGACACCACACACAGACACACACACCACACACACACCACACACACCGCACACACACACAAACACACCACACAAACAGACACACACACACCAACACGCCACACACACAGACACACACACCACACAGACACAGACACACACAGACCCACACACACAACAAACACCACACACAACACACACACCACACGCACACAGAGGCACACACACACTACAAACACACACAGAGACACATACGCCATACACACACACAGCACACACACACACACACACCCTCCACACACACCACACACACACCACACACACACCACACACAGCACACACACACACAGAAACACACACCACAAACACACACAGACACACAGACACACACACACACACCACACACACACCACACCACAACACACACAGCACACCACACACACCACACAGACCCACACACACCACACACACCACACACACCACACACCACACACACCACACACACCCTCACAGCACCCACACACCACACACACCGCACACACACACCTCACACACACACAGACACACACACCAAACACACAACACACACACACACCCACCACAAACACACACCACACACCCAGACACACAGACACACACAGACACACCACACACAACACACACAACACACCACACACACACACAGAGACACCACACACACCACACACAACACACCACACAAGCACCACACACCAAACACACACACCGCGCACACACACCACACGGTCCCACACACACCACACACAAACACACACACACACCAACACACCACAAACCACACAGACACACCACAGACACACACAGACACACACACACCACACAAACCACACACACACACCACACACACAGAAAGACACACACAGCACACAACACACACACAGACACACACCACACACAGACACAGACACACACAGACCCACACACACCACACACACCACACACAACACACACACACCACACACACACACACCACACACACACAAACACACCACACACACACCACACACACACAAACACACCACAGACACACCACACACACACCACACACACACCACACACACACCACAAGCAACACCTACACAGACAGACACACCACACACACCAGACACACCACACAAAAACCACACACTCCACACACACACCACACACACCACACACACCACACACACACAGACACCACAAACACCACACACACACACACACCACACAAACACACTCCACACACACCACACACACACCACACACAGCACACACACCACACACACACATAAACACACACACAGAAACACACACACCACAAACACCACACACACACCGCACACAACTCACCGTACAAACACCACATACCACACACACACACCACGCGCATACACCACACGGACCCACACACACCCTACACACACACACACCACACACACACCACACACACCACGCACACACCACACACACCACACACACGCACACCACGCACACACACACAGACAGACACACCAGACACACACAGACACACACACACACCACACACACAGACCACACACACACAGACACACACACATATCACACAAAGCACACACAACACACAAACACATACACACACATGAAACACACCACAAACCACACACACACAGCACACACAGACACACACAGACACACACACACAACACACACAAACTACACACACACCACACACACACCACACAAACCACACACACACACCACACACACACACGGACACAAACACACACCACACAGACACCACACACAGACACACACACCACACACACACCACACACACCACACACAACACACACACCACACGCACACAGAGACACACACACACTACAAACACACACAGACACACACACACCACACATACACACACACCACACACACACCACACACAGCACACACACACCACACACACCACACACACCCCACAAACACCACACACACCGCACACAAAACCACACACACCACACACACACACAGACACACACACACACACCACACACACACCACACCACAGCACACACAACACACCACACACAACACAAAGACCCACACACACCACACACCACACACACCACACACACACCTACACACACCACACACCACACACACCACACACAGACACACCACACACACACCACAAACAACACATACACACACCACACACACACACACTCACACAGAGACACACACACCACACACACACACCACACACAAGAACAGAGACACACACACACCACACACACACAGACACACAAACACACCACACACACACCACAAACACACAGACCCACACATATTTCACACAAAGCACACACCACATACAAACACACACACACACCAAACACACTGCAAACCAAACACACCACACACAGACACACACACACAACACACACAAACTACACACACACCACACACACACCACACAAACCACACACACACCACACACACACAGACACACATACACACCACACAGACACCACACACAGACACACACACCACACACACACCACACACACCGCACACACACACAAACACAACATACAAACAGACACACACACACCAACACACCACACACACAGACACACACACCACACAGACACAGACACACACAGACCCACACACACAACAAACACCACACACAACACACACACCACACGCACACAGAGGCACACACACACTACAAACACACACAGAGACACATACGCCATACACACACACAGCACACACACACACACACACCCTCCACACACACCACACACACACCACACACACACCACACACAGCACACACACACACAGAAACACACACCACAAACACACACAGACACACAGACACACACACACACACCACACACACACCACACCACAACACACACAGCACACAACACACACCACACAGACCCACACACACCACACACACCACACACACACACAGACCCACACACACCACACACCACACACACCACACACACCCTCACAGCACCCACACACCACACACACCACACACACACACACCACACACACACCACACACACACACCTCTCACACACACAGACACACACACCAAACACACAACACACACACACACCCACCACAAACACACACCACACACACAGACACACAGACACACACAGACACAACACACACACCACACACACACCACACACACAGCACACACACAAACACACCACACTCACACAGACACACACACACCACACACACCACACACAGAGACACACACACCACACAAACGCAGACACACACAGACCCACACACACCACACATACCACACACAACACACACACACCACACGCACACAGAGACACACACACTCTAGAAACACACACAGACACACGCACACCACACACACACACACCACACACAGCACACACACCACACACACACAAAAACACACACACCACACAAACACACCACAAATACCACACGCACAGCACACACACACACAGCACACACACCACAGACACAGAAACACACCACACACACACACACACCACACACACACAGACACACACACATATCACACAAAGCACACACCACACACAAAGACACACACACACCAAACACACCACAAACGACACACACACCACACACAGACACACACAGGCACACACACAGCACACAAACCACACACACACCACACACACACAGACACACACACACACCACACAGACACCACACACAGACACACACACCACACACACACCACACCACACCACACAGACCCACACACAAAACACACACCACACACACACCACAACACACACACCACACCACACACACCACACAGACCCACACACACCACCCAACCACACACACCACAAACACACACACAGACCCACACACACCACACACCACACACACCACACACACACCCACAGACCCACACACACCACACACACCACACACACATGGGACACACCCCACACACCACACACACACACACACACCACACACACCACACACACCACACACAACACACACACCACACGCACACAGAGACACACACACACTACAAGCACACACAGACACACACACACCACACATACACACACACCACACACACACCACACACAGCACACACAGCACACACACACAGAAACACACACACCACACACACACACCACAAACACCACACACACAGCACACACACACACCACACACAGAAACACCACACAAACACACAGACACCACACACACCAACCATACCACACACACACCACACACACACAGAGACACACACCTACACCCTACACACACAGACACACCACGCACACCACACACAAAAACACCACACACACACACCACACACACACAGACACACACACATATCACACAAAGCACACACAACACACAAACCGATACACACACACGAAACACACCACAAACCACACACACACACCACACACAGACACACACACACAACACACACAAACTACACACACACCACACACACACTACACAAACCACACACACACACCACACACACACAGACACACACACACCACACAGACACCACACACAGACACACACACCACACACACACCACACACAGCACACACAGCACACACACACAGAAACACACACACCACACACACACACCACAAACACCACACACACAGCACACACACACACACCACACACACACCACACACCCAAACACCACACAAACACACAGACACCACACACACCACACATACCACACACACACCACACACACACAGAGACACACACCTACACCCTACACACACAGACACACCACGCACACCACACACAAAAACACCACACACACACACACCACAAACACACACACCACACACACTCACATACACGGAAACACACACACACACACCACACACAGACACCACACACACCACACACACCAAACACACACACCACACACAGACACCACACACACACCACACGCACCACACACACACACCGCAAACACACACACTACACACACCACACAAATACACACCACACACACACCACACACACACACAGACACACACAAACACACCACACACAGACACCAGACACACCACACAGACACACACACCACACACACCACACACACACACACGCCACACACCCCACACACACACCACAAACACGACACACACACACAACAAACACACCACACACACACAGACACACACACCACACACACACCACACACACACAGACACACAAAGACACCACATGCACAGCACACACACACCACACACACCATAAACACACACATCACACACACACCAGACACACCACACAGACACACACACACCACACACACCACACACACCACACACACCACACACACTCACACAGATCCACACACACAACACACACCACACACACCACACACACCACGCACACACACCACACACCCAGACACACACAGACACACACACACCACACACACAAACAGACACAGACACAGACAACACACACACACCACAAACACCACACACACCACACACACACACCACACACACACACACACTCACATACACGGAAACACACACACACACACACACACCACACAGACACCACACACAGCACACACACCAAACACACACACCACACACAGACACCACACACACACCACTCGCACCACACACACACACCGCACACACACACACTACACCCACCACACAAATACACACCACACACACACCACACACACACAGAGACACACACAAACACACCACACACAGACACCAGACACACCACACAGACACACACACCACACACACACCACACACACAAACTCCACACACACACAAAGATTCCACAGACACCACACGAACCACACACACAGAGACACACACCACACACACCACACACACACCCCACACACCCCACACACACACCACAAACACGACACACACACAACACACACACCACACACATACACAAACACACACACCACACACACACCACACACACACAGACACACAAAGACACCACACGCACAGCACACACTCAGCACACACACCATAAACACACACATCACACACACACACCAGACACACCACACAGACACACACACACCACACACACACCACACACACCACACACACCACACACACCACACATACTCACACAGATCCACACACACAACACACACCACACACACCACAAACACCACGCACACACACCACACACCCAGACACACACAGACACACACACACCACACACACAAACAGACACAGACACACACAACACACACACACACCACAAACACCACACACACCGCACACACACACCACACACACCACTCACACACACCTCACACAGACACCACACACACACACAGACACAGACACACACCACACACACACACCACACACACACAGACACACCCACACACCACACACACACCACACTCACACCACACACACCATAAACACACACATCACACACACACACCAGACACACCACACAGACACACACACACCACACACACCACACACACCCCACAAACACCACACACACCGCACACAAAACCACACACACCACACACACACACACAGACACACACACACACACCACACACACACCACACCACAGCACACACAACACACCACACACAACACAAAGACCCACACACACCACACACACCACACACACACACCACACACACAGACACACACACATATCACACAAAGCACACACAACACACAAACCGATACACACACACGAAACACACCACAAACCACACACACACCACACACAGAACACACACACACAACACACACAAACTACACACACACCACACACACACCACACAAACCACACACACACACCACACACACACAGACACACACACACCACACAGACACCACACACAGACACACACACCACACACACACCACACACAGCACACACACATAAGCACACCACACACACACAGACACACACACACCACACACACCTCACACACAGACACACACACCACACAGACACTGACACCCACACCCACACACACCACACACACCACACACAACACACACACACCACACGCACACAGAGACACACACACACTACAAACACACACAGACACACACACACCACACATACACACACACCACACACACACCACACACACCACACACACACCACACACAGCACACACAGCACACACACAAAGAAACACACACACCACACACACACACCACAAACACCACACACACAGCACACACACACACACCACACACACACCACACACACAAACACCACACAAACACACAGACACCACACACACCACACATACCACACACACACCACACACACACAGAGACACACACCTACACCCTACACACACAGACACACCACGCACACCACACACAAAACACCACGCACACACACACCACACACACACACACCACACACACTCACATACACGGAAACACACACACACACACCACACACAGACACCACACACACCACACACACCAAACACACACACCACACACAGACACCACACACACACCACACGCACCACACACACACACCGCAAACACACACACTACACACACCACACAAATACACACCACACACACACCACACACACACACAGACACACACAAACACACCACACACAGACACCAGACACACCACACAGACACACACACCACACACACACCACACACACAAACTCCACACACACACAAAGACTCCACAGACACCACACGAACCACACACACAGACACACACACCACACACACCACACACACACACACGCCACACACCCCACACACACACCACAAACACGACACACACACAACAAACACACCACACACACACACAGACACACACACCACACACACACCACACACACACAGACACACAAAGACACCACATGCACAGCACACACACACCACACACACCATAAACACACACATCACACACACACACCAGACACACCACACAGACACACACACACAACACACACCACACACACCACACACACCACACACACTCACACAGATCCACACACACAAAACACACCACACACACCACACACACCACGCACACACACCACACACCCAGACACACACAGACACACACACACCACACACAAAACAGACACAGACACAGACAACACACACACACCACAAACACCACACACACCGCACACACACACCACACACACCACACACACACCACACACACGGACACACACACAACACACACACCACACACACCACTCACACACACCTCACACACACACCACACACACACACAGACACAGACACACACACCACACACACACACCACACACACACAGACACACCCACACACCACACACACACCACACTCACACCACACACACCATAAACACACACATCACACACACACACCAGACACACCACACAGACACACACACACACCACACACACCACACACACCCCATAAACACCACACACACCGCACACAAAACCACACACACCACACACACACAGACACACACACACACACCACACACACACCACACCACAGCACACACAACACACCACACACACCACAAAGACCCACACACACCACACACACCACACACAGACACCACACACACACACCAAACACACCACAAACCACACACACACACCACGCACAGACACACACAGACACACTCACAACACACGGAACAATCCAAACACACACCATACACCACACACACACACCACGCACACACAACACACGGACCCACACACACCACAAACACACAGATACACAGACACACACCACACACACACACCACACACGCACAAAAACACACACACAGACCCACACACACCACACACACCCCACACCCCACACACACACACACACCACACACACACCACACCACGCCACACAGACCCACACACAACACACACACCACACACACAACACACACCACACCACACACACCACACAGACCCACACACACCACACACACACCGCACACACACCACACACACACAGACATACACACACACACACACCACACACACAGACCCACACACCACACACACACACACCACACACACCACACACACATGGCACACACCACACACGCCACACACACACACACCACACACACCACACACAACACACACACAGACCTACACACACCACACACCACACACACCACACACACCTACACACACCACACACCACACACACCACACACACACACCACACACACACCACAGCAACACATACACACCACACACACACACTCACACACAAACACACACACACCACACAGACACCACACACAGACACACACACCACACACACACCACACACAGCACACACACATAAGCACACCACACACACACAGACACACACACACCACACACACCTCACACACAGACACACACACCACACAGACACTGACACCCACACCCACACACACCACACACACCACACACAACACACACACACCACACGCACACAGAGACACACACACACTACAAACACACACAGACACACACACACCACACATACACACACACCACACACACACCACACACACCACACACACACCACACACAGCACACACAGCACACACACACAGAAACACACACACCACACACACACACCACAAACACCACACACACAGCACACACACACACACCACACACACACCACACACACAAACACCACACAAACACACAGACACCACACACACCACACATACCACACACACACCACACACACACAGAGACACACACCTACACCCTACACACACAGACACACCACGCACACCACACACAAAAACACCACACACACACACACCACAAACACACACACCACACACACTCACATACACGGAAACACACACACACACACCACACACAGACACCACACACACCACACACACCAAACACACACACCACACACAGACACCACACACACACCACACGCACCACACACACACACCGCAAACACACACACTACACACACCACACAAATACACACCACACACACACCACACACACACACAGACACACACAAACACACCACACACAGACACCAGACACACCACACAGACACACACACCACACACACACCACACACACAAACTCCACACACACACAAAGACTCCACAGACACCACACGAACCACACACACAGACACACACACCACACACACCACACACACACACACACGCCACACACCCCACACACACACCACAAACACGACACACACACACAACAAACACACCACACACACACACAGACACACACACCACACACACACCACACACACACAGACACACAAAGACACCACATGCACAGCACACACACACCACACACACCATAAACACACACATCACACACACACCAGACACACCACACAGACACACACACACCACACACACCACACACACCACACACACCACACACACTCACACAGATCCACACACACAACACACACCACACACACCACACACACCACGCACACACACCACACACCCAGACACACACAGACACACACACACCACACACACAAACAGACACAGACACAGACAACACACACACACCACAAACACCACACACACCACACACACACACCACACACACACACACACTCACATACACGGAAACACACACACACACACACACACCACACAGACACCACACACAGCACACACACCAAACACACACACCACACACAGACACCACACACACACCACTCGCACCACACACACACACCGCACACACACACACTACACCCACCACACAAATACACACCACACACACACCACACACACACAGAGACACACACAAACACACCACACACAGACACCAGACACACCACACAGACACACACACCACACACACACCACACACACAAACTCCACACACACACAAAGATTCCACAGACACCACACGAACCACACACACAGAGACACACACCACACACACCACACACACACACACCCCACACACCCCACACACACACCACAAACACGACACACACACAACACACACACCACACACATACACAAACACACACACCACACACACACCACACACACAGACACACAAAGACACCACACGCACAGCACACACACAGCACACACACCATAAACACACACATCACACACACACACCAGACACACCACACAGACACACACACACCACACACACACCACACACACCACAGATACTCACACAGATCCACACACACAACACACACCACACACACCACAAACACCACGCACACACACCACACACCCAGACACACACAGACACACACACACCACACACACAAACAGACACAGACACACACAACACACACACACACCACAAACACCACACACACCGCACACACACACCACACACACCACTCACACACACCTCACACAGACACCACACACACACACAGACACAGACACACACCACACACACACACCACACACACACAGACACACCCACACACCACACACACACCACACTCACACCACACACACCATAAACACACACATCACACACACACACCAGACACACCACACAGACACACACACACCACACACACCACACACACCCCACAAACACCACACACACCGCACACAAAACCACACACACCACACACACACACACAGACACACACACACACACCACACACACACCACACCACAGCACACACAACACACCACACACAACACAAAGACCCACACACACCACACACACCACACACACACACCACACACACAGACACACACACATATCACACAAAGCACACACAACACACAAACCGATACACACACACGAAACACACCACAAACCACACACACACCACACACAGAACACACACACAACACACACAAACTACACACACACCACACACACACCACACAAACCACACACACACACCACACACACACAGACACACACACACCACACAGACACCACACACAGACACACACACCACACACACACCACACACAGCACACACACATAAGCACACCACACACACACAGACACACACACACCACACACACCTCACACACAGACACACACACCACACAGACACTGACACCCACACCCACACACACCACACACACCACACACAACACACACACACCACACGCACACAGAGACACACACACACTACAAACACACACAGACACACACACACCACACATACACACACACCACACACACACCACACACACCACACACACACCACACACAGCACACACAGCACACACACACAGAAACACACACACCACACACACACACCACAAACACCACACACACAGCACACACACACACACCACACACACACCACACACACAAACACCACACAAACACACAGACACCACACACACCACACATACCACACACACACCACACACACACAGAGACACACACCTACACCCTACACACACAGACACACCACGCACACCACACACAAAAACACCACGCACACACACACCACACACACACACACCACACACACTCACATACACGGAAACACACACACACACACCACACACAGACACCACACACACCACACACACCAAACACACACACCACACACAGACACCACACACACACCACACGCACCACACACACACACTGCAAACACACACACTACACACACCACACAAATACACACCACACACACACCACACACACACACAGACACACACAAACACACCACACACAGACACCAGACACACCACACAGACACACACACCACACACACACCACACACAAACTCCACACACACACAAAGACTCCACAGACACCACACGAACCACACACACAGACACACACACCACACACACCACACACACACACACGCCACACACCCCACACACACACCACAAACACGACACACACACAACAAACACACCACACACACACACAGACACACACACCACACACACACCACACACACACAGACACACAAAGACACCACATGCACAGCACACACACACCACACACACCATAAACACACACATCACACACACACACCAGACACACCACACAGACACACACACACAACACACACCACACACACCACACACACCACACACACTCACACAGATCCACACACACAAAACACACCACACACACCACACACACCACGCACACACACCACACACCCAGACACACACAGACACACACACACCACACAGACAAACAGACACAGACACAGACAACACACACACACCACAAACACCACACACACCGCACACACACACCACACACACCACACACACACCACACACTCGGACACACACACAACACACACACCACACACACCACTCACACACACCTCACACACACACCACACACACACACAGACACAGACACACACACCACACACACACACCACACACACACAGACACACCCACACACCACACACACACCACACTCACACCACACACACCATAAACACACACATCACACACACACACCAGACACACCACACAGACACACACACACACCACACACACCACACACACCCCACAAACACCACACACACCGCACACAAAACCACACACACCACACACACACAGACACACACACACACACCACACACACACCACACCACAGCACACACAACACACCACACACACCACAAAGACCCACACACACCACACACACCACACACAGACACCACACACACACACCAAACACACCACAAACCACACACACACACCACGCACAGACACACACAGACACACTCACAACACACGGAACAATCCAAACACACACCATACACCACACACACACACCACGCACACACAACACACGGACCCACACACACCACAAACACACAGATACACAGACACACACCACACACACACACCACACACGCACAAAAACACACACACAGACCCACACACAACACACACACCACACACACAACACACACACCACACCACACACACCACACAGACCCACACACACCACACACACACCGCACACACACCACACACACACAGACATACACACACCACACACACCACACACACAGACCCACACACCACACACACACACACCACACACACCACACACACATGGCACACACCACACACGCCACACACACACACACCACACACACCACACACAACACACACACAGACCTACACACACCACACACCACACACACCACACACACCTACACACACCACACACCACACACACCACACACACACACACCACACACACACCACAGCAACACATACACACACCACACACACACACTCACACACAAACACACACACACCACACACACACACCACACACAAGAACAGACACACACCACACACACACAGACACACACACATTTCACACAAAGCACACACCACACACAAACACACACACACACACCACACACACCACACACACCACACACACACACAGACCTACACACACCACACACCACACACACCACACACACACCTACACACACCAGACACCACACACACCACACACAGACACACCACACACACACCACAAACAACACATACACACACCACGCACACACACACTCACACACAGACACACACACACCACACACACACACCACACACAAGAACAGACACACACACACACCACACACACACAGACACACAAACACACCACACACACACACACCACAAACACACAGACCCACACATATTTCACAGAAAGCACACACCACACACAAACACACACACACACCAAACACACTGCAAACCAAACACACCACACACAGACACACACACACAACACACACAAACTACACACACACCACACACACACCACACAAACCACACACACACCACACACACACAGACACACATACACACCACACAGACACCACACACAGACACACACACCACACACACACCACACACACCGCACACACACACAAACACACCACACAAACAGACACACACACACCAACACGCCACACACACAGACACACACACCACACAGACACAGACACACACAGACCCACACACACAACAAACACCACACACAACACACACACCACACGCACACAGAGGCACACACACACTACAAACACACACAGAGACACATACGCCATACACACACACAGCACACACACACACACACACCCTCCACACACACCACACACACACCACACACACACCACACACAGCACACACACACACAGAAACACACACCACAAACACACACAGACACACAGACACACACACACACACCACACACACACCACACCACAACACACACAGCACACCACACACACCACACAGACCCACACACACCACACACACCACACACACCACACACCACACACACCACACACACCCTCACAGCACCCACACACCACACACACCGCACACACACACCTCACACACACACAGACACACACACCAAACACACAACACACACACACACCCACCACAAACACACACCACACACCCAGACACACAGACACACACAGACACACCACACACAACACACACAACACACCACACACACACACAGAGACACCACACACACCACACACAACACACCACACAAGCACCACACACCAAACACACACACCGCGCACACACACCACACGGTCCCACACACACCACACACAAACACACACACACACCAACACACCACAAACCACACAGACACACCACAGACACACACAGACACACACACACCACACAAACCACACACACACACCACACACACAGAAAGACACACACAGCACACAACACACACACAGACACACACCACACACAGACACAGACACACACAGACCCACACACACCACACACACCACACACAACACACACACACCACACACACACACACCACACACACACAAACACACCACACACACACCACACACACACAAACACACCACAGACACACCACACACACACCACACACACACCACACACACACCACAAGCAACACCTACACAGACAGACACACCACACACACCAGACACACCACACAAAAACCACACACTCCACACACACACCACACACACCACACACACCACACACACACAGACACCACAAACACCACACACACACACACACCACACAAACACACTCCACACACACCACACACACACCACACACAGCACACACACCACACACACACATAAACACACACACAGAAACACACACACCACAAACACCACACACACACCGCACACAACTCACCGTACAAACACCACATACCACACACACACACCACGCGCATACACCACACGGACCCACACACACCCTACACACACACACACCACACACACACCACACACACCACGCACACACCACACACACCACACACACGCACACCACGCACACACACACAGACAGACACACCAGACACACACAGACACACACACACACCACACACACAGACCACACACACACAGACACACACACATATCACACAAAGCACACACAACACACAAACACATACACACACATGAAACACACCACAAACCACACACACACAGCACACACAGACACACACAGACACACACACACAACACACACAAACTACACACACACCACACACACACCACACAAACCACACACACACACCACACACACACACGGACACAAACACACACCACACAGACACCACACACAGACACACACACCACACACACACCACACACACCACACACAACACACACACCACACGCACACAGAGACACACACACACTACAAACACACACAGACACACACACACCACACATACACACACACCACACACACACCACACACAGCACACACACACCACACACACCACACACACCCCACAAACACCACACACACCGCACACAAAACCACACACACCACACACACACACAGACACACACACACACACCACACACACACCACACCACAGCACACACAACACACCACACACAACACAAAGACCCACACACACCACACACCACACACACCACACACACACCTACACACACCACACACCACACACACCACACACAGACACACCACACACACACCACAAACAACACATACACACACCACACACACACACACTCACACAGAGACACACACACCACACACACACACCACACACAAGAACAGAGACACACACACACCACACACACACAGACACACAAACACACCACACACACACCACAAACACACAGACCCACACATATTTCACACAAAGCACACACCACATACAAACACACACACACACCAAACACACTGCAAACCAAACACACCACACACAGACACACACACACAACACACACAAACTACACACACACCACACACACACCACACAAACCACACACACACCACACACACACAGACACACATACACACCACACAGACACCACACACAGACACACACACCACACACACACCACACACACCGCACACACACACAAACACAACATACAAACAGACACACACACACCAACACACCACACACACAGACACACACACCACACAGACACAGACACACACAGACCCACACACACAACAAACACCACACACAACACACACACCACACGCACACAGAGGCACACACACACTACAAACACACACAGAGACACATACGCCATACACACACACAGCACACACACACACACACACCCTCCACACACACCACACACACACCACACACACACCACACACAGCACACACACACACAGAAACACACACCACAAACACACACAGACACACAGACACACACACACACACCACACACACACCACACCACAACACACACAGCACACAACACACACCACACAGACCCACACACACCACACACACCACACACACACACAGACCCACACACACCACACACCACACACACCACACACACCCTCACAGCACCCACACACCACACACACCACACACACACACACCACACACACACCACACACACACACCTCTCACACACACAGACACACACACCAAACACACAACACACACACACACCCACCACAAACACACACCACACACACAGACACACAGACACACACAGACACAACACACACACCACACACACACCACACACACAGCACACACACAAACACACCACACTCACACAGACACACACACACCACACACACCACACACAGAGACACACACACCACACAAACGCAGACACACACAGACCCACACACACCACACATACCACACACAACACACACACACCACACGCACACAGAGACACACACACTCTAGAAACACACACAGACACACGCACACCACACACACACACACCACACACAGCACACACACCACACACACACAAAAACACACACACCACACAAACACACCACAAATACCACACGCACAGCACACACACACACAGCACACACACCACAGACACAGAAACACACCACACACACACACACACCACACACACACAGACACACACACATATCACACAAAGCACACACCACACACAAAGACACACACACACCAAACACACCACAAACGACACACACACCACACACAGACACACACAGGCACACACACAGCACACAAACCACACACACACCACACACACACAGACACACACACACACCACACAGACACCACACACAGACACACACACCACACACACACCACACCACACCACACAGACCCACACACAAAACACACACCACACACACACCACAACACACACACCACACCACACACACCACACAGACCCACACACACCACCCAACCACACACACCACAAACACACACACAGACCCACACACACCACACACCACACACACCACACACACACCCACAGACCCACACACACCACACACACCACACACACATGGGACACACCCCACACACCACACACACACACACACACCACACACACCACACACACACCACACACACCACACACACACACCACACACACACACACAACACACCCACCACAAGCACACACCACACACACACAACTACACAGACACACACAGACACACCACACACACCACACACAACACACCACACACACACAGACACACCACACACACCACACACAACACACCACACACACACCACACACCACAGACACATCACGCACACAAAACACACGGACCCACACACACCACAGACACACACACACACCACACACACACCACACACACCACGCACACACCACACAAACCACACACATCACACACACACACACCACGCACACACCACACACACCACAGACACAGCTCACACACACACCACACACACACACAGACACAGACACACACACCGCACACACACAGACACACAAACACACCACACACACACACCACACACAAGAACAGACACACACACACACCACACACACACAGACACACAAACACACCACACACACACACACCACAAACACACAGACCCACACATATTTCACAGAAAGCACACACCACACACAAACACACACACACACCAAACACACTGCAAACCAAACACACCACACACAGACACACACACACAACACACACAAACTACACACACACCACACACACACCACACAAACCACACACACACCACACACACACAGACACACATACACACCACACAGACACCACACACAGACACACACACCACACACACACCACACACACCGCACACACACACAAACACACCACACAAACAGACACACACACACCAACACGCCACACACACAGACACACACACCACACAGACACAGACACACACAGACCCACACACACAACAAACACCACACACAACACACACACCACACGCACACAGAGGCACACACACACTACAAACACACACAGAGACACATACGCCATACACACACACAGCACACACACACACACACACCCTCCACACACACCACACACACACCACACACACACCACACACAGCACACACACACACAGAAACACACACCACAAACACACACAGACACACAGACACACACACACACACCACACAGACACCACACCACAACACACACAGCACACCACACACACCACACAGACCCACACACACCACACACACCACACACACCACACACCACACACACCACACACACCCTCACAGCACCCACACACCACACACACCGCACACACACACCTCACACACACACAGACACACACACCAAACACACAACACACACACACACCCACCACAAACACACACCACACACCCAGACACACAGACACACACAGACACACCACACACAACACACACAACACACCACACACACACACAGAGACACCACACACACCACACACAACACACCACACAAGCACCACACACCAAACACACACACCGCGCACACACACCACACGGTCCCACACACACCACACACAAACACACACACACACCAACACACCACAAACCACACAGACACACCACAGACACACACAGACACACACACACCACACAAACCACACACACACACCACACACACAGAAAGACACACACAGCACACAACACACACACAGACACACACCACACACAGACACAGACACACACAGACCCACACACACCACACACACCACACACAACACACACACACACCACACACACACACACCACACACACACAAACACACCACACACACACCACACACACACAAACACACCACAGACACACCACACACACACCACACACACACCACACACACACCACAAGCAACACCTACACAGACAGACACACCACACACACCAGACACACCACACAAAAACCACACACTCCACACACACACCACACACACCACACACACCACACACACACAGACACCACAAACACCACACACACACACACACCACACAAACACACTCCACACACACCACACACACACCACACACAGCACACACACCACACACACACATAAACACACACACAGAAACACACACACCACAAACACCACACACACACCGCACACAACTCACCGTACAAACACCACATACCACACACACACACCACGCGCATACACCACACGGACCCACACACACCCTACACACACACACACCACACACACACCACACACACCACGCACACACCACACACACCACACACACGCACACCACGCACACACACACAGACAGACACACCAGACACACACAGACACACACACACACCACACACACAGACCACACACACACAGACACACACACATATCACACAAAGCACACACAACACACAAACACATACACACACACGAAACACACCACAAACCACACACACACAGCACACACAGACACACACAGACACACACACACAACACACACAAACTACACACACACCACACACACACCACACAAACCACACACACACACCACACACACACACGGACACAAACACACACCACACAGACACCACACACAGACACACACACCACACACACACCACACACACCACACACAACACACACACCACACGCACACAGAGACACACACACACTACAAACACACACAGACACACACACACCACACATACACACACACCACACACACACCACACACAGCACACACACACCACACACACCACACACACCCCACAAACACCACACACACCGCACACAAAACCACACACACCACACACACACACAGACACACACACACACACCACACACACACCACACCACAGCACACACAACACACCACACACAACACAAAGACCCACACACACCACACACCACACACACCACACACACACCTACACACACCACACACCACACACACCACACACAGACACACCACACACACACCACAAACAACACATACACACACCACACACACACACACTCACACAGAGACACACACACCACACACACACACCACACACAAGAACAGAGACACACACACACCACACACACACAGACACACAAACACACCACACACACACCACAAACACACAGACCCACACATATTTCACACAAAGCACACACCACATACAAACACAGACACACACCAAACACACTGCAAACCAAACACACCACACACAGACACACACACACAACACACACAAACTACACACACACCACACACACACCACACAAACCACACACACACCACACACACACAGACACACATACACACCACACAGACACCACACACAGACACACACACCACACACACACCACACACACCGCACACACACACAAACACAACATACAAACAGACACACACACACCAACACACCACACACACAGACACACACACCACACAGACACAGACACACACAGACCCACACACACAAAAAACACCACACACAACACACACACCACACGCACACAGAGGCACACACACACTACAAACACACACAGAGACACATACGCCATACACACACACAGCACACACACACACACACACCCTCCACACACACCACACACACACCACACACACACCACACACAGCACACACACACACAGAAACACACACCACAAACACACACAGACACACAGACACACACACACACACCACACACACACCACACCACAACACACACAGCACACAACACACACCACACAGACCCACACACACCACA
The DNA here is from genome assembly GCF_020740605.2 of Lemur catta. Taxonomy (NCBI): domain Eukaryota; kingdom Metazoa; phylum Chordata; class Mammalia; order Primates; family Lemuridae; genus Lemur; species Lemur catta. Next base: position 2,592,330 of record NC_059149.1, on the reverse strand, counting down.
CACACCACACACACACACAGACCCACACACACCACACACCACACACACCACACACACCCTCACAGCACCCACACACCACACACACCACACACACACACACCACACACACACCACACACACACACCTCTCACACACACAGACACACACACCAAACACACAACACACACACACACCCACCACAAACACACACCACACACACAGACACACAGACACACACAGACACAACACACACACCACACACACACCACACACACAGCACACACACAAACACACCACACTCACACAGACACACACACACCACACACACCACACACAGAGACACACACACCACACAAACGCAGACACACACAGACCCACACACACCACACATACCACACACAACACACACACACCACACGCACACAGAGACACACACACTCTAGAAACACACACAGACACACGCACACCACACACACACACACCACACACAGCACACACACCACACACACACAAAAACACACACACCACACAAACACACCACAAATACCACACGCACAGCACACACACACACAGCACACACACCACAGACACAGAAACACACCACACACACACACACACCACACACACACAGACACACACACATATCACACAAAGCACACACCACACACAAAGACACACACACACCAAACACACCACAAACGACACACACACCACACACAGACACACACAGGCACACACACAGCACACAAACCACACACACACCACACACACACAGACACACACACACACCACACAGACACCACACACAGACACACACACCACACACACACCACACCACACCACACAGACCCACACACAAAACACACACCACACACACACCACAACACACACACCACACCACACACACCACACAGACCCACACACACCACCCAACCACACACACCACAAACACACACACAGACCCACACACACCACACACCACACACACCACACACACACCCACAGACCCACACACACCACACACACCACACACACATGGGACACACCCCACACACCACACACACACACACACACCACACACACCACACACACACCACACACACCACACACACACACCACACACACACACACAACACACCCAGCACAAGCACACACCACACACACACAACTACACAGACACACACAGACACACCACACACACCACACACAACACACCACACACACACAGACACACCACACACACCACACACAACACACCACACACACACCACACACCACAGACACATCACGCACACAAAACACACGGACCCACACACACCACAGACACACACACACACCACACACACACCACACACACCACGCACACACCACACAAACCACACACATCACACACACACACACCACGCACACACCACACACACCACAGACACAGCTCACACACACACCACACACACACACAGACACAGACACACACACCGCACACACACAGACACACAAACACACCACACACACACACCACACACACAGACACACACACCTATCACACAAAGCACACACCACACACAAACTACACACACACCACACACACACTACACAAACCAAACACACACACCACACAGACACAAAGACACACACACACCACACAGACACCACACACAGACACACACACCACACACACACCACACACGCCACACACAGAAACCACACACACCACACACAAACCACACACACCACACACAAACCACACACACACCACACACACACAAACACACCACACACACCACACACACACAAACACACCACACACACACCACACACACCACACACACACCACAAGCAACACCTACACAGACAGACACACCACACACACCAGACACACCACACAAAAACCACACACTCCACACACACACCACACACACCACACACACCACACACACACAGACACCACAAACACACACAGACACACACACACCACACACACACAGACACAAACACACACCACACACACAGACACACAGACACACACCACAGACACCCCACACACACACAACACACCCACAACACACACCACACACACAGACACACAGACACACACCACACACACATACCACACACACACCACACTGACACAGAGACACACACACAACATACAGACACCAACACACCACACACACCTCACACACCACACACACGACACAGACACCACACACACACACCACACACACAAAACACACTCTGCACACACAGCACACACACACACCACAAACACCACACACACAGCACACACACAGCACACACACACCACACATACCACATACACAGACACACCACACACACGACACACACCACAAACACCACACACACACACCACACACACCACAGACACACCACTCACACCACTCAAACAGACCTCACACACACACCACACAAACACACAGCACACACAACAGGCACCACAAACACACTGACACACACACACCAAACACACCACACACCACACACACACACCACACACAGCACACACCACACACCCACCACACACACCACACACACACACCACACACACACACCACACCCACCACAAACACAGCACACACACACAGACACACAGACACACACAGACACACCACACGCAACACACACAACACAACACACACACAGACACACCACACACACCACACACAACACACCACACACCACACACACACATCATGCACACACAACACACGGATCCACACACACCACACACACACACACACCACACACACACCACACACACCACGCACAGACCACACAAACCGCACACATCACACACACACACACCACGCACACACACCACGCACATAGCACTCACACCACACACACCTCACACACACACCACACACACACAGACTCAGAAACACACACCACACACACAAACACACCACACACACCACACAAACCACACACACAAATACACACACATATCACACAAAGCACACACCAAACACAAACACACACACACCAAGCACACCACAAACCACACACACACACCACACACAGACACACAGACACACACACATCACACACACACCACACAAACCACACACACACACCACACACACACAGACACACACACACCACACAGACACCACACACAGACACACACACCACACACACACCACACACACCACACACACAAACCACACACACCACACACAAACCACACACACCACACGCAAACCACACACACACCACACACACAAACACACCACAAACACACAGACACACAGAGACACACACACAAGACACACACCACACACACAGACACACACATCACACAGACACAGACACACACAGACCCACACACACCACACACAACACACACACACACCACACGCACACAGAGACACAGACACTACAAACACACACAGACACACATACACCACACACACAGACACCACAAACACCACACACACACACACACCACACAAACACACTCCACACACACCACACACACACCACACACAGCACACACACCACACACACACATAAACACACACACAGAAACACACACACCACAAACACCACACACACACCGCACACAACTCACCGTACAAACACCACACACCACACACACACACCACGCGCATACACCACACGGACCCACAAACACCCTACACACACACACACCACACACACACCACACACACCACGCACACACCACACACACCACACACACGCACACACACACAGACAGACACACCAGACACACACAGACACACACACACACCACACACACAGACCACACACACACAGACACACACACATATCACACAAAGCACACACAACACACAAACCCATACACACACATGAAACACACCACAAACCACACACACACACCACACACAGACACACACAGACACACACACACAACACACACAAACTACACACACACCACACACACACCACACAAACCACACACACACACCACACACACACACAGACACAAACACACACCACACAGACACCACACACAGACACACACACCACACACACACCACACACACGGCACACACACATAAACACACCACACACACACAGACACACACACACCACACACAACTCACACACAGACACACACACCACACAGACACTGACACCCACACCCACACACACCACACACACCACACACAACACACACACACCACACGCACACAGAGACACACACACACTACAAGCACACACAGACACACACACACCACACATACACACACACCACACACACACCACACACAGCACACACAGCACACACACACAGAAACACACACACCACACACACACACACCACAAACACCACACACACAGCACACACACACACCACACACACAAACACCACACAAACACACAGACACCACACACACCAACCATACCACACACACACCACACACACACAGAGACACACACCTACACCCTACACACACAGACACACCACGCACACCACACACAAAAACACCACACACACACACCACACACACACACACACTCACATACACGGAAACACACACACACACACACACACACACCACACAGACACCACACACAGCACACACACCAAACACACACACCACACACAGACACCACACACACACCACTCGCACCACACACACACACCGCACACACACACACTACACCCACCACACAAATACACACCACACACACACCACACACACACAGAGACACACACAAACACACCACACACAGACACCAGACACACCACACAGACACACACACCACACACACACCACACACAGAAACTCCACACACACACAAAGATTCCACAGACACCACACGAACCACACACACAGACACACACACCACACACACCACACACACACACACCCCACACACCCCACACACACACCACAAACACGACACACACACACAACACACACACCACACACACACACAGACACACACACCACACACACACCACACACACACAGACACACAAAGACACCACACGCACAGCACACACACAGCACACACACCATAAACACACACATCACACACACACACCAGACACACCACACAGACACACACACACCACACACACACCACACACACCACACACACCACACACACCACACATACTCACACAGATCCACACACACAACACACACCACACACACCACAAACACCACACACACACACCACACACCCAGACACACACACACCACACACACAAACAGACACAGACACACACAACACACACACACCACAAACACCACACACACCGCACACACACACCACACACACCACACACACACCACACACACAGACACACACACCACACACACACCACACACACCACACACAACACACACACACCACACGCACACAGAGACACACACACACTACAAACACACACAGACACACATACACCACACATACACACACACCACACACACACCACACACAGCACACACACACCACACACACCACACACACCCCACAAACACCACACACACCGCACACAAAACCACACACACCACACACACACACAGACACACACACACACACCACACACACACCACACCACAGCACACACAACACACCACACACAACACAAAGACCCACACACACCACACACACCACACACAGACACCACACACACACACCAAACACACCACAAACCACACACACACACCACACACAGACACACACAGAAACACACACACAACACACGGAACAATCCAAACACACACTATACACCACACACACACACCACGCACACACAACACACGGACCCACACACACCACAAACACACAGATACACAGACACACACCACACACACACACCACACGCACAAAAACACACACACAGACCCACACACACCACACACACCCCATACCCCACACACACACACACACCACACACACACCACACCACGCCACACACACCACACACACCACACACACCACAAAACACACACCACAACACACACACCACACAGACCCACACACACCACACACACACCACACACACCACACACACCACACACACACAGACATACAAAACCACACACCACACACACCACACCACACACACAAACACCACACAAACACACAGACACCACACACACCACACATACCACACACACACCACACACACACAGAGACACACACCTACACCCTACACACACAGACACATCACGCACACCACACACAAAAACACCACACACACACACCACACACACACACTCACATACACGGAAACACACACACACACACACCACACAGACACCACACACAGCACACACACCAAACACACACACCACACACAGACACCACACACACACCACTCGCACCACACACACACACCGCACACACACACACTACACCCACCACACAAATACACACCACACACACACCACACACACACAGAGACACACACAAACACACCACACACAGACACCAGACACACCACACAGACACACACACCACACACGCACCACACACACAAACTCCACACACACACAAAGATTCCACAGACACCACACGAACCACACACACAGACACACACACCACACACACCACACACACACACACCCCACACACCCCACACACACACCACAAACACGACACACACACACAACACACACACCACACACACACACAGACACACACACCACACACACACCACACACACACAGACACACAAAGACACCACACGCACAGCACACACACAGCACACACACCATAAACACACACATCACACACACACACCAGACACACCACACAGACACACACACACCACACACACACCACACACACCACACACACCACACACACCACACATACTCACACAGATCCACACACACAACACACACCACACACACCACAAACACCACGCACACACACCACACACCCAGACACACACAGACACACACACACCACACACACAAACAGACACAGACAGACACAACACACACACACACCACAAACACCACACACACCGCACACACACACCACACACACCACACACACACCACACACACAGACACACACACCACACACACACCACACACACCACTCACACACACCTCACACAGACACCACACACACACACAGACACAGACACACACCACACACACACACCACACACACACAGACACACCCACACACCACACACACACCACACTCACACCACACACACCATAAACACACACATCACACACACACACCAGAAACACCACAGAGACACACACACACCACACACACCACACACACCCCACAAACACCACACACACCGCACACAAAACCACACACACCACACACACATACACAGACACACACACACACACAACACACACACCACACCACAGCACACACAACACACCACACAGAACACAAAGACCCACACACACCACACACACCACACACACACACCACACACACAGACACACACACATATCACACAAAGCACACACAACACACAAACCGATACACACACACGAAACACACCACAAACCACACACACACACCACACACAGACACACACACAACACACACAAACTACACACACACCACACACACACCACACAAACCACACACACACACCACACACACACAGACACACACACACCACACAGACACCACACACAGACACACACACCACACACACACCACACACAGCACACACACATAAACACACCACACACACACAGACACACACACACCACACACACCTCACACACAGACACACACACCACACAGACACTGACACCCACACCCACACACACCACACACACCACACACAACACACACACACCACACGCACACAGAGACACACACACACTACAAACACACACAGACATACACACACACCACACACACAGCACACACAGCACACACACACCACACACAGCACACACAGCACACACACAAAGAAACACACACACCACACACACACACCACAAACACCACACACACAGCACACACACACACACCACACACACACCACACACACAAACACCACACAAACACACAGACACCACACACACCACACATACCACACACACACCACACACACACAGAGACACACACTTACACCCTACACACACAGACACACCACGCACACCACACACAAAAACACCACACACACACACACCACACACACACACACCACACACATTCACATACACGGAAACACACACACACACACCACACACAGACACCACACACACCACACACACCAAACACACACACCACACACAGACACCACACACACACCACACGCACCACACACACACACCGCAAACACACACACTACACACACCACACAAATACACACCACACACACACCACACACACACACAGACACACACAAACACACCACACACAGACACCAGACACACCACACAGACACACACACCACACACACACCACACACACAAACTCCACACACACACAAAGACTCCACAGACACCACACGAACCACACACACAGACACACACACCACACACACCACACACACACACGCCACACACCGCACACACACACCACAAACACGACACACACACACAACAAACACACCACACACACACAGACACACACACCACACACACACCACACACACACAGACACACAAAGACACCACACGCACAGCACACGCACACCACACACACCATAAACACACACATCACACACACACACCAGACACACCACACAGACACACACACACCACACACACCACACACACACCACACACACCACACACTCTGCACAAAGCCACACACAGACACCACACACACCACACACACACACCACACACACCACACACACACCGCACAGACCCACACACCACACACACACCACACACACACCCCACAAACACCACACACACACCGCACAGACCCACACACACCACACACACCACACACACCACACCACAACACACTGACCCACACACAACACACAGACCACACACACCACACACACACACCACAAACACACACAGACACACAGACACACACACACCACACACACACCACACACACACCACACCAAAACACATACACTACAGCACACACACCACACAGACCCACACACACCACACACAGACACCACACACAGCACACACACCACACACACACCAAACACACACCACACACACACCACACATACCACATACACAGACACACCACACACACACGACACACAAGACACACACCAAACACAGCACACACACACACCACACACAGCACACACACACCACGCACACCACTCACACACACCTCACACACACACCACACACACACACAGACACAGACACACACACCACACACACACACCATAAACACCACACACACACCACACACACACACACCACACACACACACAGAGCACAAACAACAGGCACCACACACACACAGACACACACATATCAGACAAAGCACACACCACACACAAACACACAGACACACACACACCAAACACACCACACAGCACACACACACACCACACACAGCACACACCACGCACACACACCACACACACACACACCACAAACACAAACAGACACACACAGCACAACCACACACACACACAACACACACACACCACACACACACAGACACACAGACACACACCACACACACACCACACACACACGCAGAGAAACACACACCACATACAGACACCACACACACGACACACACCTCACACAGCACACACCACACACACACACACCACACACACACCACACACACACCACACACACCACATACACAGACACACCACACACACGACACACACACGACACACACCACACACACCACACACATCACACACACAGAGACCCACACACACCACACACCACATACACCACACACGCACACACAGACCCACACACACCACGCACACACACCACACACACGACTCACACATAGCACACACCACACACACCACACACACAGACAACACACACCACGCACACACCAGACACACCACACAAAAACCACACACTCCACACACACAACACACACACCACACACACCACACAGACACAGACACCTCAAACACACACAGACACAGACACGACACAAACACACCACACACACACACACACACCACACAGACACACCACACACACACAGACACACCACACAAACAGACACACACACACCAACACACCACACACACAGACACACACACCACACAGACACAGACACACACAGACCCACACACACAACAAACACCACACACAACACACACACCACACGCACACAGAGGCACACACACACTACAAACACACACAGAGACACATACGCCATACACACACACAGCACACACACACACACACACACCCTCCACACACACCACACACACACCACACACACACCACACACAGCACACACACACACAGAAACACACACCACAAACACACACAGACACACAGACACACACACACACACCACACACACACCACACCACAACACACACAGCACACCACACACACCACACAGACCCACACACACCACACACACCACACACACCACACACCACACACACCACACACACCCTCACAGCACCCACACACCACACACACCACACACACACACCTCACACACACACAGACACACACACCAAACACACAACACACACACACCCACCACAAACACACACCACACACCCAGACACACAGACACACACAGACACACCACACACAACACACACAACACACCACACACACACACAGAGACACCACACACACCACACACAACACACCACACAAGCACCACACACCAAACACACACACCGCGCACACACACCACACGGTCCCACACACACCACACACAAACACACACACACACCAACACACCACAAACCACACAGACCCACCACAGACACACACAGACACACACACACCACACAAACCACACACACACCACACACACAGAAAGACACACACACACACAACACACAACACACACAGACAAACACCACACACAGACACAGACACACACAGACCCACACACACCACACACACCACACACAACACACACACACACCACACACACACACACCACACACACACAAACACACCACACACACACCACACACACACAAACACACCACAGACACACCACACACACACCACACACACACCACACACACACCACAAGCAACACCTACACAGACAGACACACCACACACACCAGACACACCACACAAAAACCACACACTCCACACACACACCACACACACCACACACACCACACACACACAGACACCACAAACACCACACACACACACACACCACACAAACACACTCCACACACACCACACACACACCACACACAGCACACACACCACACACACACATAAACACACACACAGAAACACACACACCACAAACACCACACACACACCGCACACAACTCACCGTACAAACACCACATACCACACACACACACCACGCGCATACACCACACGGACCCACACACACCCTACACACACACACACCACACACACAACACACACACCACGCACACACCACACACACCACACACACGCACACCACGCACACACACACAGACAGACACACCAGACACACACAGACACACACACACACCACACACACAGACCACACACACACAGACACACACACATATCACACAAAGCACACACAACACACAAACACATACACACACACGAAACACACCACAAACCACACACACACAGCACACACAGACACACACAGACACACACACACAACACACACAAACTACACACACACCACACACACACCACACAAACCACACACACACACCACACACACACACGGACACAAACACACACCACACAGACACCACACACAGACACACACACCACACACACACCACACACACCACACACAACACACACACCACACGCACACAGAGACACACACACACTACAAACACACACAGACACACACACACCACACATACACACACACCACACACACACCACACACAGCACACACACACCACACACACCACACACACCCCACAAACACCACACACACCGCACACAAAACCACACACACCACACACACACACAGACACACACACACACACCACACACACACCACACCACAGCACACACAACACACCACACACAACACAAAGACCCACACACACCACACACCACACACACCACACACACACCTACACACACCACACACCACACACACCACACACAGACACACCACACACACACCACAAACAACACATACACACACCACACACACACACACTCACACACAGACACACACACACCACACACACACACCACACACAAGAACAGACACACACACACACCACACACACACAGACACACAAACACACCACACACACACACACCACAAACACACAGACCCACACATATTTCACACAAAGCACACACCACATACAAACACACACACACACCAAACACACTGCAAACCAAACACACCACACACAGACACACACACACAACACACACAAACTACACACACACCACACACACACCACACAAACCACACACACACCACACACACACAGACACACATACACACCACACAGACACCACACACAGACACACACACCACACACACACCACACACACCACACACACACACAAACACACCATACAAACAGACACACACACACCAACACACCACACACACAGACACACACACCACACAGACACAGACACACACAGACCCACACACACAACAAACACCACACACAACACACACACCACACGCACACAGAGGCACACACACACTACAAACACACACAGAGACACATACGCCATACACACACACAGCACACACACACACACACACCCTCCACACACACCACACACACACCACACACACACCACACACAGCACACACACACACAGAAACACACACCACAAACACCACACACACAGGACACACACAGCACACACACACCACACATACCACATACACAGACACACCACACACACGACACACACCACAAACACCACACACACACACCACACACACCACAGACACACCACTCACACCACTCAAACAGACCTCACACACACACCACACAAACACACAGCACACACAACAGGCACCACAAACACACTGACACACACACACCAAACACACCACACACCACACACACACACCACACACAGCACACACCACACACCCACCACACACACCACACACACACACCACACACACACACCACACCCACCACAAACACAGCACACACACACAGACACACAGACACACACAGACACACCACACGCAACACACACAACACAACACACACACAGACACACCACACACACTACACACAACACACCACACACCACACACACACATCATGCACACACAACACACGGATCCACACACACCACACACACACACACACCACACACACACCACACACACCACGCACAGACCACACAAACCGCACACATCACACACACACACACCACGCACACACACCACGCACATAGCACTCACACCACACACACCTCACACACACACCACACACACACAGACTCAGAAACACACACCACACACACAAACACACCACACACACCACACAAACCACACACACAAATACACACACATATCACACAAAGCACACACCAAACACAAACACACACACACCAAGCACACCACAAACCACACACACACACCACACACAGACACACAGACACACACACATCACACACACACCACACAAACCACACACACACACCACACACACACAGACACACACACACCACACAGACACCACACACAGACACACACACCACACACACACCACACACACCACACACACAAACCACACACACCACACACAAACCACACACACCACACGCAAACCACACACACACCACACACACAAACACACCACAAACACACAGACACACAGAGACACACACACAAGACACACACCACACACACAGACACACACACCACACAGACACAGACACACACAGACCCACACACACCACACACAACACACACACACACCACATGCACACAGAGACACAGACACTACAAACACACACAGACACACATACACCACACACACAGACACCACAAACACCACACACACACACACACCACACAAACACACTCCACACACACCACACACACACCACACACAGCACACACACCACACACACACATAAACACACACACAGAAACACACACACCACAAACACCACACACACACCGCACACAACTCACCGTACAAACACCACACACCACACACACACACCACGCGCATACACCACACGGACCCACACACACCCTACACACACACACACCACACACACACCACACACACCACGCACACACCACACACACCACACACACGCACACACACACAGACAGACACACCAGACACACACAGACACACACACACACCACACACACAGACCACACACACACAGACACACACACATATCACACAAAGCACACACAACACACAAACCCATACACACACATGAAACACACCACAAACCACACACACACACCACACACAGACACACACAGACACACACACACAACACACACAAACTACACACACACCACACACACACCACACAAACCACACACACACACCACACACACACACAGACACAAACACCACACACAGACACACACACCACACACACACCACACACACGGCACACACACATAAACACACCACACACACACAGACACACACACACCACACACACCTCACACACAGACACACACACCACACAGACACTGACACCCACACCCACACACACCACACACACCACACACAACACACACACACCACACGCACACAGAGACACACACACACTACAAGCACACACAGACACACACACACCACACATACACACACACCACACACACACCACACACAGCACACACAGCACACACACACAGAAACACACACACCACACACACACACACCACAAACACCACATACACAGCACACACACACACCACACACACAAACACCACACAAACACACAGACACCACACACACCAACCATACCACACACACACCACACACACACAGAGACACACACCTACACCCTACACACACAGACACACCACGCACACCACACACAAAAACACCACACACACACACCACACACACACACACACTCACATACACGGAAACACACACACACACACACACACACCACACAGACACCACACACAGCACACACACCAAACACACACACCACACACAGACACCACACACACACCACTCGCACCACACACACACACCGCACACACACACACTACACCCACCACACAAATACACACCACACACACACCACACACACACAGAGACACACACAAACACACCACACACAGACACCAGACACACCACACAGACACACACACCACACACACACCACACACACAAACTCCACACACACACAAAGATTCCACAGACACCACACGAACCACACACACAGAGACACACACCACACACACCACACACACACACACCCCACACACCCCACACACACACCACAAACACGACACACACACACAACACACACACCACACACACACACAGACACACACACCACACACACACCACACACACACAGACACACAAAGACACCACACGCACAGCACACACACAGCACACACACCATAAACACACACATCACACACACACACCAGACACACCACACAGACACACACACACCACACACACACCACACACACCACACACACCACACACACCACACATACTCACACAGATCCACACACACAACACACACCACACACACCACAAACACCACACACACACACCACACACCCAGACACACACACACCACACACACAAACAGACACAGACACACACAACACACACACACCACAAACACCACACACACCGCACACACACACCACACACACCACACACACACCACACACACAGACACACACACCACACACACACCACACACACCACACACAACACACACACACCACACGCACACAGAGACACACACACACTACAAACACACACAGACACACATACACCACACATACACACACACCACACACACACCACACACAGCACACACACACCACACACACCACACACACCCCACAAACACCACACACACCGCACACAAAACCACACACACCACACACACACACAGACACACACACACACACCACACACACACCACACCACAGCACACACAACACACCACACACAACACAAAGACCCACACACACCACACACACCACACACAGACACCACACACACACACCAAACACACCACAAACCACACACACACACCACACACAGACACACACAGAAACACACACACAACACACGGAACAATCCAAACACACACTATACACCACACACACACACCACGCACACACAACACACGGACCCACACACACCACAAACACACAGATACACAGACACACACCACACACACACACCACACGCACAAAAACACACACACAGACCCACACACACCACACACACCCCATACCCCACACACACACACACACCACACACACACCACACCACGCCACACACACCACACACACCACACACACCACAAAACACACACCACAACACACACACCACACAGACCCACACACACCACACACACACCACACACACCACACACACCACACACACACAGACATACACACACCACACACCACACACACCACACCACACACACAAACACCACACAAACACACAGACAACACACACACCACACATACCACACACACACCACACACACACAGAGACACACACCTACACCCTACACACACAGACACATCACGCACACCACACACAAAAACACCACACACACACACCACACACACACACTCACATACACGGAAACACACACACACACACACCACACAGACACCACACACAGCACACACACCAAACACACACACCACACACAGACACAACACACACAACACTCGCACCACACACACACATCGCACACACTCACACTACACCCACCACACAAATACACACCACACACACACCACACACACACAGAGACACACACAAACACACCACACACAGACACCAGACACACCACACAGACACACACACCACACACGCACCACACACACAAACTCCACACACACACAAAGATTCCACAGACACCACACGAACCACACACACAGACACACACACCACACACACCACACACACACACACCCCACACACCCCACACACACACCACAAACACGACACACACACACAACACACACACCACACACACACACAGACACACACACCACACACACACCACACACACACAGACACACAAAGACACCACACGCACAGCACACACACAGCACACACACCATAAACACACACATCACACACACACACCAGACACACCACACAGACACACACACACCACACACACACCACACACACCACACACACCACACACACCACACATACTCACACAGATCCACACACACAACACACACCACACACACCACAAACACCACGCACACACACCACACACCCAGACACACACAGACACACACACACCACACACACAAACAGACACAGACAGACACAACACACACACACACCACAAACACCACACACACCGCACACACACACCACACACACCACACACACACCACACACACAGACACACACACCACACACACACCACACACACCACTCACACACACCTCACACAGACACCACACACACACACAGACACAGACACACACCACACACACACACCACACACACACAGACACACCCACACACCACACACACACCACACTCACACCACACACACCATAAACACACACATCACACACACACACCAGACACACCACAGAGACACACACACACCACACACACCACACACACCCCACAAACACCACACACACCGCACACAAAACCACACACACCACACACACATACACAGACACACACACACACACAACACACACACCACACCACAGCACACACAACACACCACACACAACACAAAGACCCACACACACCACACACACCACACACACACACCACACACACAGACACACACACATATCACACAAAGCACACACAACACACAAACCGATACACACACACGAAACACACCACAAACCACACACACACACCACACACAGACACACACACACAACACACACAAACTACACACACACCACACACACACCACACAAACCGCACACACACACCACACACACACAGACACACACACACCACACAGACACCACACACAGACACACACACCACACACACACCACACACAGCACACACACATAAACACACCACACACACACAGACACACACACACCACACACACCTCACACACAGACACACACACCACACAGACACTGACACCCACACCCACACACACCACACACACCACACACAACACACACACACCACACGCACACAGAGACACACACACACTACAAGCACACACAGACACACACACACCACACATACACACACACCACACACACACCACACACAGCACACACAGCACACACACACAGAAACACACACACCACACACACACACACCACAAACACCACACACACAGCACACACACACACCACACACACAAACACCACACAAACACACAGACACCACACACACCAACCATACCACACACACACCACACACACACAGAGACACACACCTACACCCTACACACACAGACACACCACGCACACCACACACAAAAACACCACACACACACACCACACACACACACACACTCACATACACGGAAACACACACACACACACACACACACACACCACACAGACACCACACACAGCACACACACCAAACACACACACCACACACAGACACCACACACACACCACTCGCACCACACACACACACCGCACACACACACACTACACCCACCACACAAATACACACCACACACACACCACACACACACAGAGACACACACAAACACACCACACACAGACACCAGACACACCACACAGACACACACACCACACACACACCACACACAGAAACTCCACACACACACAAAGATTCCACAGACACCACACGAACCACACACACAGACACACACACCACACACACCACACACACACACACCCCACACACCCCACACACACACCACAAA
Organism: Lemur catta; assembly: GCF_020740605.2. NCBI lineage: Eukaryota > Metazoa > Chordata > Mammalia > Primates > Lemuridae > Lemur > Lemur catta. The sequence continues at coordinate 2,573,163 of NC_059149.1, read as the reverse complement.
CACGACACACACACACAACACACACACCACACACACACACAGACACACACACCACACACACACCACACACACACAGACACACAAAGACACCACACGCACAGCACACACACAGCACACACACCATAAACACACACATCACACACACACACCAGACACACCACACAGACACACACACACCACACACACACCACACACACCACACACACCACACACACCACACATACTCACACAGATCCACACACACAACACACACCACACACACCACAAACACCACACACACACACCACACACCCAGACACACACACACCACACACACAAACAGACACAGACACACACAACACACACACACCACAAACACCACACACACCGCACACACACACCACACACACCACACACACACCACACACACAGACACACACACCACACACACACCACACACACCACACACAACACACACACACCACACGCACACAGAGACACACACACACTACAAACACACACAGACACACATACACCACACATACACACACACCACACACACACCACACACAGCACACACACACCACACACACCACACACACCCCACAAACACCACACACACCGCACACAAAACCACACACACCACACACACACACAGACACACACACACACACCACACACACACCACACCACAGCACACACAACACACCACACACAACACAAAGACCCACACACACCACACACACCACACACAGACACCACACACACACACCAAACACACCACAAACCACACACACACACCACACACAGACACACACAGAAACACACACACAACACACGGAACAATCCAAACACACACTATACACCACACACACACACCACGCACACACAACACACGGACCCACACACACCACAAACACACAGATACACAGACACACACCACACACACACACCACACGCACAAAAACACACACACAGACCCACACACACCACACACACCCCATACCCCACACACACACACACACCACACACACACCACACCACGCCACACACACCACACACACCACACACACCACAAAACACACACCACAACACACACACCACACAGACCCACACACACCACACACACACCACACACACCACACACACCACACACACACAGACATACAAAACCACACACCACACACACCACACCACACACACAAACACCACACAAACACACAGACACCACACACACCACACATACCACACACACACCACACACACACAGAGACACACACCTACACCCTACACACACAGACACATCACGCACACCACACACAAAAACACCACACACACACACCACACACACACACTCACATACACGGAAACACACACACACACACACCACACAGACACCACACACAGCACACACACCAAACACACACACCACACACAGACACCACACACACACCACTCGCACCACACACACACACCGCACACACACACACTACACCCACCACACAAATACACACCACACACACACCACACACACACAGAGACACACACAAACACACCACACACAGACACCAGACACACCACACAGACACACACACCACACACGCACCACACACACAAACTCCACACACACACAAAGATTCCACAGACACCACACGAACCACACACACAGACACACACACCACACACACCACACACACACACACCCCACACACCCCACACACACACCACAGACACGACACACACACACAACACACACACCACACACACACACAGACACACACACCACACACACACCACACACACACAGACACACAAAGACACCACACGCACAGCACACACACAGCACACACACCATAAACACACACATCACACACACACACCAGACACACCACACAGACACACACACACCACACACACACCACACACACCACACACACCACACACACCACACATACTCACACAGATCCACACACACAACACACACCACACACACCACAAACACCACGCACACACACCACACACCCAGACACACACAGACACACACACACCACACACACAAACAGACACAGACAGACACAACACACACACACACCACAAACACCACACACACCGCACACACACACCACACACACCACACACACACCACACACACAGACACACACACCACACACACACCACACACACCACTCACACACACCTCACACAGACACCACACACACACACAGACACAGACACACACCACACACACACACCACACACACACAGACACACCCACACACCACACACACACCACACTCACACCACACACACCATAAACACACACATCACACACACACACCAGAAACACCACAGAGACACACACACACCACACACACCACACACACCCCACAAACACCACACACACCGCACACAAAACCACACACACCACACACACATACACAGACACACACACACACACAACACACACACCACACCACAGCACACACAACACACCACACAGAACACAAAGACCCACACACACCACACACACCACACACACACACCACACACACAGACACACACACATATCACACAAAGCACACACAACACACAAACCGATACACACACACGAAACACACCACAAACCACACACACACACCACACACAGACACACACACAACACACACAAACTACACACACACCACACACACACCACACAAACCACACACACACACCACACACACACAGACACACACACACCACACAGACACCACACACAGACACACACACCACACACACACCACACACAGCACACACACATAAACACACCACACACACACAGACACACACACACCACACACACCTCACACACAGACACACACACCACACAGACACTGACACCCACACCCACACACACCACACACACCACACACAACACACACACACCACACGCACACAGAGACACACACACACTACAAACACACACAGACATACACACACACCACACACACAGCACACACAGCACACACACACCACACACAGCACACACAGCACACACACAAAGAAACACACACACCACACACACACACCACAAACACCACACACACAGCACACACACACACACCACACACACACCACACACACAAACACCACACAAACACACAGACACCACACACACCACACATACCACACACACACCACACACACACAGAGACACACACTTACACCCTACACACACAGACACACCACGCACACCACACACAAAAACACCACACACACACACACCACACACACACACACCACACACATTCACATACACGGAAACACACACACACACACCACACACAGACACCACACACACCACACACACCAAACACACACACCACACACAGACACCACACACACACCACACGCACCACACACACACACCGCAAACACACACACTACACACACCACACAAATACACACCACACACACACCACACACACACACAGACACACACAAACACACCACACACAGACACCAGACACACCACACAGACACACACACCACACACACACCACACACACAAACTCCACACACACACAAAGACTCCACAGACACCACACGAACCACACACACAGACACACACACCACACACACCACACACACACACGCCACACACCGCACACACACACCACAAACACGACACACACACACAACAAACACACCACACACACACAGACACACACACCACACACACACCACACACACACAGACACACAAAGACACCACACGCACAGCACACGCACACCACACACACCATAAACACACACATCACACACACACACCAGACACACCACACAGACACACACACACCACACACACCACACACACACCACACACACCACACACTCTGCACAAAGCCACACACAGACACCACACACACCACACACACACACCACACACACCACACACACACCGCACAGACCCACACACCACACACACACCACACACACACCCCACAAACACCACACACACACCGCACAGACCCACACACACCACACACACCACACACACCACACCACAACACACTGACCCACACACAACACACAGACCACACACACCACACACACACACCACAAACACACACAGACACACAGACACACACACACCACACACACACCACACACACACCACACCAAAACACATACACTACAGCACACACACCACACAGACCCACACACACCACACACAGACACCACACACAGCACACACACCACACACACACCAAACACACACCACACACACACCACACATACCACATACACAGACACACCACACACACACGACACACAAGACACACACCAAACACAGCACACACACACACCACACACAGCACACACACACCACGCACACCACTCACACACACCTCACACACACACCACACACACACACAGACACAGACACACACACCACACACACACACCATAAACACCACACACACACCACACACACACACACCACACACACACACAGAGCACAAACAACAGGCACCACACACACACAGACACACACATATCAGACAAAGCACACACCACACACAAACACACAGACACACACACACCAAACACACCACACAGCACACACACACACCACACACAGCACACACCACGCACACACACCACACACACACACACCACAAACACAAACAGACACACACAGCACAACCACACACACACACAACACACACACACCACACACACACAGACACACAGACACACACCACACACACACCACACACACACGCAGAGAAACACACACCACATACAGACACCACACACACGACACACACCTCACACAGCACACACCACACACACACACACCACACACACACCACACACACACCACACACACCACATACACAGACACACCACACACACGACACACACACGACACACACCACACACACCACACACATCACACACACAGAGACCCACACACACCACACACCACATACACCACACACGCACACACAGACCCACACACACCACGCACACACACCACACACACGACTCACACATAGCACACACCACACACACCACACACACAGACAACACACACCACGCACACACCAGACACACCACACAAAAACCACACACTCCACACACACAACACACACACCACACACACCACACAGACACAGACACCTCAAACACACACAGACACAGACACGACACAAACACACCACACACACACACACACACCACACAGACACACCACACACACACAGACACACCACACAAACAGACACACACACACCAACACACCACACACACAGACACACACACCACACAGACACAGACACACACAGACCCACACACACAACAAACACCACACACAACACACACACCACACGCACACAGAGGCACACACACACTACAAACACACACAGAGACACATACGCCATACACACACACAGCACACACACACACACACACACACCCTCCACACACACCACACACACACCACACACACACCACACACAGCACACACACACACAGAAACACACACCACAAACACACACAGACACACAGACACACACACACACACCACACACACACCACACCACAACACACACAGCACACCACACACACCACACAGACCCACACACACCACACACACCACACACACCACACACCACACACACCACACACACCCTCACAGCACCCACACACCACACACACCACACACACACACCTCACACACACACAGACACACACACCAAACACACAACACACACACACCCACCACAAACACACACCACACACCCAGACACACAGACACACACAGACACACCACACACAACACACACAACACACCACACACACACACAGAGACACCACACACACCACACACAACACACCACACAAGCACCACACACCAAACACACACACCGCGCACACACACCACACGGTCCCACACACACCACACACAAACACACACACACACCAACACACCACAAACCACACAGACCCACCACAGACACACACAGACACACACACACCACACAAACCACACACACACCACACACACAGAAAGACACACACACACACAACACACAACACACACAGACAAACACCACACACAGACACAGACACACACAGACCCACACACACCACACACACCACACACAACACACACACACACCACACACACACACACCACACACACACAAACACACCACACACACACCACACACACACAAACACACCACAGACACACCACACACACACCACACACACACCACACACACACCACAAGCAACACCTACACAGACAGACACACCACACACACCAGACACACCACACAAAAACCACACACTCCACACACACACCACACACACCACACACACCACACACACACAGACACCACAAACACCACACACACACACACACCACACAAACACACTCCACACACACCACACACACACCACACACAGCACACACACCACACACACACATAAACACACACACAGAAACACACACACCACAAACACCACACACACACCGCACACAACTCACCGTACAAACACCACATACCACACACACACACCACGCGCATACACCACACGGACCCACACACACCCTACACACACACACACCACACACACAACACACACACCACGCACACACCACACACACCACACACACGCACACCACGCACACACACACAGACAGACACACCAGACACACACAGACACACACACACACCACACACACAGACCACACACACACAGACACACACACATATCACACAAAGCACACACAACACACAAACACATACACACACACGAAACACACCACAAACCACACACACACAGCACACACAGACACACACAGACACACACACACAACACACACAAACTACACACACACCACACACACACCACACAAACCACACACACACACCACACACACACACGGACACAAACACACACCACACAGACACCACACACAGACACACACACCACACACACACCACACACACCACACACAACACACACACCACACGCACACAGAGACACACACACACTACAAACACACACAGACACACACACACCACACATACACACACACCACACACACACCACACACAGCACACACACACCACACACACCACACACACCCCACAAACACCACACACACCGCACACAAAACCACACACACCACACACACACACAGACACACACACACACACCACACACACACCACACCACAGCACACACAACACACCACACACAACACAAAGACCCACACACACCACACACCACACACACCACACACACACCTACACACACCACACACCACACACACCACACACAGACACACCACACACACACCACAAACAACACATACACACACCACACACACACACACTCACACACAGACACACACACACCACACACACACACCACACACAAGAACAGACACACACACACACCACACACACACAGACACACAAACACACCACACACACACACACCACAAACACACAGACCCACACATATTTCACACAAAGCACACACCACATACAAACACACACACACACCAAACACACTGCAAACCAAACACACCACACACAGACACACACACACAACACACACAAACTACACACACACCACACACACACCACACAAACCACACACACACCACACACACACAGACACACATACACACCACACAGACACCACACACAGACACACACACCACACACACACCACACACACCACACACACACACAAACACACCATACAAACAGACACACACACACCAACACACCACACACACAGACACACACACCACACAGACACAGACACACACAGACCCACACACACAACAAACACCACACACAACACACACACCACACGCACACAGAGGCACACACACACTACAAACACACACAGAGACACATACGCCATACACACACACAGCACACACACACACACACACCCTCCACACACACCACACACACACCACACACACACCACACACAGCACACACACACACAGAAACACACACCACAAACACCACACACACAGGACACACACAGCACACACACACCACACATACCACATACACAGACACACCACACACACGACACACACCACAAACACCACACACACACACCACACACACCACAGACACACCACTCACACCACTCAAACAGACCTCACACACACACCACACAAACACACAGCACACACAACAGGCACCACAAACACACTGACACACACACACCAAACACACCACACACCACACACACACACCACACACAGCACACACCACACACCCACCACACACACCACACACACACACCACACACACACACCACACCCACCACAAACACAGCACACACACACAGACACACAGACACACACAGACACACCACACGCAACACACACAACACAACACACACACAGACACACCACACACACTACACACAACACACCACACACCACACACACACATCATGCACACACAACACACGGATCCACACACACCACACACACACACACACCACACACACACCACACACACCACGCACAGACCACACAAACCGCACACATCACACACACACACACCACGCACACACACCACGCACATAGCACTCACACCACACACACCTCACACACACACCACACACACACAGACTCAGAAACACACACCACACACACAAACACACCACACACACCACACAAACCACACACACAAATACACACACATATCACACAAAGCACACACCAAACACAAACACACACACACCAAGCACACCACAAACCACACACACACACCACACACAGACACACAGACACACACACATCACACACACACCACACAAACCACACACACACACCACACACACACAGACACACACACACCACACAGACACCACACACAGACACACACACCACACACACACCACACACACCACACACACAAACCACACACACCACACACAAACCACACACACCACACGCAAACCACACACACACCACACACACAAACACACCACAAACACACAGACACACAGAGACACACACACAAGACACACACCACACACACAGACACACACACCACACAGACACAGACACACACAGACCCACACACACCACACACAACACACACACACACCACATGCACACAGAGACACAGACACTACAAACACACACAGACACACATACACCACACACACAGACACCACAAACACCACACACACACACACACCACACAAACACACTCCACACACACCACACACACACCACACACAGCACACACACCACACACACACATAAACACACACACAGAAACACACACACCACAAACACCACACACACACCGCACACAACTCACCGTACAAACACCACACACCACACACACACACCACGCGCATACACCACACGGACCCACACACACCCTACACACACACACACCACACACACACCACACACACCACGCACACACCACACACACCACACACACGCACACACACACAGACAGACACACCAGACACACACAGACACACACACACACCACACACACAGACCACACACACACAGACACACACACATATCACACAAAGCACACACAACACACAAACCCATACACACACATGAAACACACCACAAACCACACACACACACCACACACAGACACACACAGACACACACACACAACACACACAAACTACACACACACCACACACACACCACACAAACCACACACACACACCACACACACACACAGACACAAACACCACACACAGACACACACACCACACACACACCACACACACGGCACACACACATAAACACACCACACACACACAGACACACACACACCACACACACCTCACACACAGACACACACACCACACAGACACTGACACCCACACCCACACACACCACACACACCACACACAACACACACACACCACACGCACACAGAGACACACACACACTACAAGCACACACAGACACACACACACCACACATACACACACACCACACACACACCACACACAGCACACACAGCACACACACACAGAAACACACACACCACACACACACACACCACAAACACCACACACACAGCACACACACACACCACACACACAAACACCACACAAACACACAGACACCACACACACCAACCATACCACACACACACCACACACACACAGAGACACACACCTACACCCTACACACACAGACACACCACGCACACCACACACAAAAACACCACACACACACACCACACACACACACACACTCACATACACGGAAACACACACACACACACACACACACCACACAGACACCACACACAGCACACACACCAAACACACACACCACACACAGACACCACACACACACCACTCGCACCACACACACACACCGCACACACACACACTACACCCACCACACAAATACACACCACACACACACCACACACACACAGAGACACACACAAACACACCACACACAGACACCAGACACACCACACAGACACACACACCACACACACACCACACACACAAACTCCACACACACACAAAGATTCCACAGACACCACACGAACCACACACACAGAGACACACACCACACACACCACACACACACACACCCCACACACCCCACACACACACCACAAACACGACACACACACACAACACACACACCACACACACACACAGACACACACACCACACACACACCACACACACACAGACACACAAAGACACCACACGCACAGCACACACACAGCACACACACCATAAACACACACATCACACACACACACCAGACACACCACACAGACACACACACACCACACACACACCACACACACCACACACACCACACACACCACACATACTCACACAGATCCACACACACAACACACACCACACACACCACAAACACCACACACACACACCACACACCCAGACACACACACACCACACACACAAACAGACACAGACACACACAACACACACACACCACAAACACCACACACACCGCACACACACACCACACACACCACACACACACCACACACACAGACACACACACCACACACACACCACACACACCACACACAACACACACACACCACACGCACACAGAGACACACACACACTACAAACACACACAGACACACATACACCACACATACACACACACCACACACACACCACACACAGCACACACACACCACACACACCACACACACCCCACAAACACCACACACACCGCACACAAAACCACACACACCACACACACACACAGACACACACACACACACCACACACACACCACACCACAGCACACACAACACACCACACACAACACAAAGACCCACACACACCACACACACCACACACAGACACCACACACACACACCAAACACACCACAAACCACACACACACACCACACACAGACACACACAGAAACACACACACAACACACGGAACAATCCAAACACACACTATACACCACACACACACACCACGCACACACAACACACGGACCCACACACACCACAAACACACAGATACACAGACACACACCACACACACACACCACACGCACAAAAACACACACACAGACCCACACACACCACACACACCCCATACCCCACACACACACACACACCACACACACACCACACCACGCCACACACACCACACACACCACACACACCACAAAACACACACCACAACACACACACCACACAGACCCACACACACCACACACACACCACACACACCACACACACCACACACACACAGACATACACACACCACACACCACACACACCACACCACACACACAAACACCACACAAACACACAGACAACACACACACCACACATACCACACACACACCACACACACACAGAGACACACACCTACACCCTACACACACAGACACATCACGCACACCACACACAAAAACACCACACACACACACCACACACACACACTCACATACACGGAAACACACACACACACACACCACACAGACACCACACACAGCACACACACCAAACACACACACCACACACAGACACAACACACACAACACTCGCACCACACACACACATCGCACACACTCACACTACACCCACCACACAAATACACACCACACACACACCACACACACACAGAGACACACACAAACACACCACACACAGACACCAGACACACCACACAGACACACACACCACACACGCACCACACACACAAACTCCACACACACACAAAGATTCCACAGACACCACACGAACCACACACACAGACACACACACCACACACACCACACACACACACACCCCACACACCCCACACACACACCACAAACACGACACACACACACAACACACACACCACACACACACACAGACACACACACCACACACACACCACACACACACAGACACACAAAGACACCACACGCACAGCACACACACAGCACACACACCATAAACACACACATCACACACACACACCAGACACACCACACAGACACACACACACCACACACACACCACACACACCACACACACCACACACACCACACATACTCACACAGATCCACACACACAACACACACCACACACACCACAAACACCACGCACACACACCACACACCCAGACACACACAGACACACACACACCACACACACAAACAGACACAGACAGACACAACACACACACACACCACAAACACCACACACACCGCACACACACACCACACACACCACACACACACCACACACACAGACACACACACCACACACACACCACACACACCACTCACACACACCTCACACAGACACCACACACACACACAGACACAGACACACACCACACACACACACCACACACACACAGACACACCCACACACCACACACACACCACACTCACACCACACACACCATAAACACACACATCACACACACACACCAGACACACCACAGAGACACACACACACCACACACACCACACACACCCCACAAACACCACACACACCGCACACAAAACCACACACACCACACACACATACACAGACACACACACACACACAACACACACACCACACCACAGCACACACAACACACCACACACAACACAAAGACCCACACACACCACACACACCACACACACACACCACACACACAGACACACACACATATCACACAAAGCACACACAACACACAAACCGATACACACACACGAAACACACCACAAACCACACACACACACCACACACAGACACACACACACAACACACACAAACTACACACACACCACACACACACCACACAAACCGCACACACACACCACACACACACAGACACACACACACCACACAGACACCACACACAGACACACACACCACACACACACCACACACAGCACACACACATAAACACACCACACACACACAGACACACACACACCACACACACCTCACACACAGACACACACACCACACAGACACTGACACCCACACCCACACACACCACACACACCACACACAACACACACACACCACACGCACACAGAGACACACACACACTACAAACACACACAGACATACACACACACCACACACACAGCACACACAGCACACACACACCACACACAGCACACACAGCACACACACAAAGAAACACACACACCACACACACACACCACAAACACCACACACACAGCACACACACACACACCACACACACACCACACACACAAACACCACACAAACACACAGACACCACACACACCACACATACCACACACACACCACACACACACAGAGACACACACTTACACCCTACACACACAGACACACCACGCACACCACACACAAAAACACCACACACACACACACCACACACACACACACCACACACATTCACATACACGGAAACACACACACACACACCACACACAGACACCACACACACCACACACACCAAACACACACACCACACACAGACACCACACACACACCACACGCACCACACACACACACCGCAAACACACACACTACACACACCACACAAATACACACCACACACACACCACACACACACACAGACACACACAAACACACCACACACAGACACCAGACACACCACACAGACACACACACCACACACACACCACACACACAAACTCCACACACACACAAAGACTCCACAGACACCACACGAACCACACACACAGACACACACACCACACACACCACACACACACACGCCACACACCGCACACACACACCACAAACACGACACACACACACAACAAACACACCACACACACACAGACACACACACCACACACACACCACACACACACAGACACACAAAGACACCACACGCACAGCACACGCACACCACACACACCATAAACACACACATCACACACACACACCAGACACACCACACAGACACACACACACCACACACACCACACACACACCACACACACCACACACACTCACACAGATCCACACACACAACACACACCACACACACCACACACACCACGCACACACACCACACACCCAGACACACACAGACACACACACACCACACACACAAACAGACACAGACACACACAACACACACACCACAAACACCACACACACCGCACACACACACCACACACACCACACACACACCACACACACAGACACACACACCACACACACACCACACACACCACTCACACACACCTCACACACACACCACACACACACACAGACACAGACACACACACCACACACACCCACCACACACACACAGACACACCCACACACCACACACACACCACACTCACACCACACACACCATAAACACACACATCACACACACACACCAGACACACCACACAGACACACACACACCACACACACCACACACACCCCACAAACACCACACACACCGCATACAAAACCACACACACCACACACACACACAGACACACACACACACACCACACACACCACACCACAGCACACACACCACACCACACAGAACACAAAGACCCACAAACACCACACACACCACACACAGACACCACACACACACACCAAACACACCACAAACCACACACACACCACGCACAGACACACACAGACACACACACACAACACACGGAACAATCCAAACACACACCATACACCACACACACACACCACGCACACACAACACACGGACCCACACACACCACAAACACACAGATACACAGACACACACCACACACACACACCACACACGCACAAAAACACACACACAGACCCACACACACCACACACACCCCACACCCCACACACACACACACACCACACACACACCACACCACGCCACACAGACCCACACACAACACACACACCACACACACAACACACACACCACACCACACACACCACACAGACCCACACACACCACACACACACCGCACACACACCACACACACACAGACATACACACACCACACACACCACACACACAGACCCACACACCACACACACACACACCACACACACCACACACAACACACACACAGACCTACAACACCACACACCACACACACCACACACACACCTACACACACCACACACCACACACACCACACACACACACACCACACACACACCACAGCAACACATACACACACCACACACACACACACTCACACAGAAACACACACACACCACACACACACCACACACAAGAACAGACACACACCACACACACACAGACACACACACATTTCACACAAAGCACACACCACACACAAACACACACACACACCACACACACCACACACACCACACACACACACAGACCTACACACACCACACACCACACACACCACACACACACCTACACACACCACACACCACACACACCACACACAGACACACCACACACACACCACAAACAACACATACACACACCACACACACACACACTCACACACAGACACACACACACCACACACACACACCACACACAAGAACAGACACACACACACACCACACACACACAGACACACAAACACACCACACACACACACACCACAAACACACAGACCCACACATATTTCACACATAGCACACACCACACACAAACACACACACACACCAAACACACTGCAAACCAAACACACCACACACAGACACACACACACCACACACACACCACACAAACCACACACACACCACACACACACAGACACACATACACACCACACAGACACCACACACAGACACACACACCACACACACACCACACACACCGCACACACACACAAACACACCACACAAACAGACACACACACACCAACACACCACACACACAGACACACACACCACACAGACACATACACACACAGACCCACACACACAACAAACACCACACACAACACACACAACACACGCACACAGAGGCACACACACACTACAAACACACACAGACACACATACGCCACACACACACACAGCACACACACACACACACACCCTCCACACACACCACACACACACCACACACACACCACACACAGCACACACACACACAGAAACACACACCACAAACACACACAGACACACAGACACACACACACACCACACACACACCACACCACAACACACACAGCACACCACACACACCACACAGACCCACACACACCACACACACCACACACACACACAGACCCACACACACCACACACCACACACACCACACACACCCTCACAGCACCCACACACCACACACACCACACACACACACACCACACACACACCACACACACACACCTCACACACACACAGACACACACACCAAACACACAACACACACACACACACCACAAACACACACCACACACACAGACACACAGACACACACAGACACACCACACACAACACACACAACACACCACACACACACAGAGAGACACCACACACACCAGACACAACACAGCACACAAGCACCACACACCAAACACACACACCACGCACACACACCACACGGTCCCACACACACCACACACAAACACACACACACACCAACACACCACAAACCACACAGACACACCACAAACAGACACACACAGACACACACACACCACACAAACCACACACACACACCACACACACAGAAAGACACACACACACACAACACACAACACACACACAGACACACACACCACACAGACACAGACACACACAGACCACACACACCACACACAACACACACACACCACACACACACACCACACACACACAAACACACCACACACACACCACACACACACAAACACACCACACACACACCACACACACACCACACACACACCACACACACACCACAAGCAACACCTACACAGACAGACACACCACACACACCAGACACACCACACAAAAACCACACACTCCACACACACACCACACACACCACACACACCACACACACACAGACACCACAAACACCACACACACACACACCACACAAACACACTCCACACACACCACACACACACCACACACAGCACACACACCACACACACACATAAACACACACACAGAAACACACACACCACAAACACCACACACAAACCGCACACAACTCACCTTACAAACACCACACACCACACACACACACCACGCGCATACACCACACGGACCCACACACACCCTACACACACACACACCACACACACACCACACACACCACGCACACACCACACACACCACACACACGCACACACACACAGACAGACACTCCAGACACACACAGACACACACACACACCACACACACAGACCACACACACACAGACACACACACATATCACACAAAGCACACACAACACACAAACCCATACACACACATGAAACACACCACAAACCACACACACACACCACACACAGACACACACAGACACACACACACAACACACACAAACTACACACACACCACACACACACCACACAAACCACACACACACACCACACACACACACAGACACAAACACACACCACACAGACACCACACACAGACACACACACCACACACACACCACACACACGGCACACACACATAAACACACCACACACACACCACACACACACCACACACACACCACACACAGCACACACACACACAGAAACACACACCACAAACACACACAGACACACAGACACACACACACACCACACACACACCACACCACAACACACACAGCACACCACACACACCACACAGACCCACACACACCACACACACCACACACACACACAGACCCACACACACCACGCACCACACACACCACACACACCCTCACAGCACCCACACACCACACACACCACACACACACACACCACACACACACCACACACACACCTCACACACACAGACACACACACCAAACACACAACACACACACACACACACCACAAACACACACCACACACACAGACACACAGACACACACAGACACACCACACACACCACACACAACACACCACACACACACAGAGAGACACCACACACACCACACACAACACACCACACAAGCACCACACACCAAACACACACACCACGCACACACACCACACGGTCCCACACACACCACACACAAACACACACACACACCAACACACCAGAAACCACACAGACACACCACAAACAGACACACACAGACACACACACACACCACACAAACCACACACACACACCACACACACAGAAAGACACACACACACACAACACACAACACACACACAGACACACACACCACACAGACACAGACACACACAGAACCACACACACCACACACACCACACACAACACACACACACCACACACACACACCACACACACACAAACACACCACACACACACCACACACACACAAACACACCACACACACACCACACACACACCACACACACACCACAAGCAACACCTACACAGACAGACACACCACACACACCAGACACACCACACAAAAACCACACACTCCACACACACACCACACACACCACACACACCACACACACACAGACACCACAAACACCACACACACACACACCACACAAACACACTCCACACACACCACACACACACCACACACAGCACACACACCACACACACACAGAAACACACACACAGAAACACACACACCACAAACACCACACACACACCGCACACAACTCACCGTACAAACACCACACTCCACACACACACACCACGCGCATACACCACACGGACCCACACACACCCTACACACACACACACCACACACACACCACACACACCACGCACACACCACACACACCACACACACGCACACACACACAGACAGACACTCCAGACACACACAGACACACACACACACCACACACACAGACCACACACACAGACACACACACATATCACACAAAGCACACACAACACACAAACCCATACACACACATGAAACACACCACAAACCACACACACACACCACACACAGACACACACAGACACACACACACAACACACACAAACTACACACACAACACACACACACCACACAAACCACACACACACACCACACACACACACAGACACAAACACACACCACACAGACACCACACACAGACACACACACCACACACACACCACACACACGGCACACACACATAAACACACCACACACACACAGACACACACACACCACACACACCTCACACACAGACACACACACCACACAGACACTGACACCCACACCCACACACACCACACACACCACACACAACACACACACACCACACGCACACAGAGACACACACACACTACAAGCACACACAGACACACACACACCACACATACACACACACCACACACACACCACACACAGCACACACAGCACACACACAGAAACACACACACCACACACACACACCACAAACACCACACACACAGCACACACACACACCACACCCACAAACACCACACAAACACACAGACACCACACACACCAACCATACCACACACACACCACACACACACAGAGACAAACACCTACACCCTACACACACAGACACATCACGCACACCACACACAAAAACACCACACACACACACCACACACACATACACACACTCACATACACGGAAACACACACACACACACACACCACACAGACACCACACAAAGCACACACACCAAACACACACACCACACACAGACACCACACACACACCACTCGCACCACACACACACACCGCACACACACACACTACACCCACCACACAAATACACACCACACACACACCACACACACACAGAGACACACACAAACACACCACACACAGACACCAGACACACCACACAGACACACACACCACACACACACCACACACAGAAACTCCACACACACACAAAGATTCCACAGACACCACACGAACCACACACACAGACACACACACCACACACACCACACACACACACACCCCACACACCCCACACACACACCACAAACACGACACACACACACAACACACACACCACACACACACACCACACACACACCACACACACACAGACACACAAAGACACCACACGCACAGCACACACACAGCACACACACCATAAACACACACATCACACACACACCAGACACACCACACAGACACACACACACCACACACACACCACACACACCACACACACCACACACACCACACATACTCACACAGATCCACACACACAACACACACCACACACACCACAAACACCACGCACACACACCACACAACCAGACACACACAGACACACACACACCACACACACAAACAGACACAGACACACACAACACACACACACACACCACAAACAACACACACACCGCACACACACACCACACACACCACACAAACACCACACACACAGACACACACACCACACACACTCCACACACACCACTCACACACACCTCACACACACACCACACACACACACAGACACAGACACACACCACACACACACACCACACACACACAGACACACCCACACACCACACACACACCACACTCACACCACACACACCATAAACACACACATCACACACACACACCAGACACACCACACAGACACACACACACCACACACACCACACACACCCCACAAACACCACACACACCGCACACAAAACCACACACACCACACACACACACACAGACACACACACACACACCACACACACACCACACCACAGCACACACAACACACCACACACAACACAAAGACCCACACACACCACACACACCACACACACACACCACACACACAGACACACACGCATATCACACAAAGCACTCACAACACACAAACCGATACACACACACGAAACACACCACAAACCACACACACACACCACACACAGACACACACACACAACACACACAAACTACACACACACCACACACACACCACACAAACCACACACACACACCACACACACACAGACACACACACACCACACAGACACCACACACAGACACACACACCACACACACACCACACACAGCACACACACATAAACACACCACACACACACACACACACACCACACACACCTCACACACAGACACACACACCACACAGACACTGACACCCACACCCACAAACACCACACACACCACACACAACACACACACACCACACGCACACAGAGACACACACACACTACAAACACACACAGACACACACACACACCACACATACACACACACCACACACACACCACACTCACCACACACACACCACACACAGCACACACAGCACACACACACAGAAACACACACACCACACACACACACCACAAACACCACACACACAGCGCACACACACACACCACACACACACCACACACACAAACACCACACAAACACACAGACACCACACACACCACACATACCACACACACACCACACACACACAGAGACACACACCTACACCCTACACACACAGACACACCACGCAAACCACACACAAAAACACCACACACACACACACCACACACACACACACCACACACACTCACATACACGGAAACACACACACACACCACACACAGACACCACACACACCACACACACCAAACACACACACCACACACAGACACCACACACACACCACACGCACCACACACACACACCGCAAACACACACACTACACACACCACACAAATACACACCACACACACACCACACACACACACAGACACACACAAACACACCACACACAGACACCAGACACACCACACAGACACACACACCACACACACACCACACACACAAACTCCACACACACACAAAGACTCCACAGACACCACACGAACCACACACACAGACACACACACCACACACACCACACACACACACACGCCACACACACACAGACTCACACACACCACACACCACACACACAGACCCACACACACCACACACCACACACACCACACACACACACAGCATACACCATACACACACAGAGACACACACAGACACACACACCACACACAAAGTACACACACACCACACACACACCGCACTAACCACACACACACACCACACACACACCACACACAGACACACACAGCACACACAGCACACACACCACACACACACCACACACAAACCACACACACACCACACACAAAAACACACCACACACACAACAAACACACACACCACACACACAAAACACACACACACCACAAACACAAACACCACACACACACAGACACACACACAACACACACAGACACACACAGAGACCACACACAGACCGCAAACCACACACACACCACAGACACCACACACACACACCACACCACACACACCTCACACACCACACACACCACACACACACCACACAGACCCACACGCACCACACACCACACACACCACACACACCACACTGATACCACACACACACACACCACACACACCACACACTCTGCACAAAGCCACACACAGACACCACACACACCACACACACACACCACACACAACACACACACACCGCACAGACCCACACACCACACACACACCACACACACACCCCACAAACACCACACACACACCGCACAGACCCACACACACCACACACACCACACACACCACACCACAACACACTGACCCACACACAACACACAGACCACACACACACCACACACACACACCACAAACACACACAGACACACAGACACACACACACCACACACACACCACACACACACCACACCAAAACACATACACTACAGCACACACACCACACAGACCCACACACACCACACACAGACACCACACACAGCACACACACCACACACACACCAAACACACACCACACACACACCACACATACCACATACACAGACACACCACACACACACGACACACAAGACACACACCAAACACAGCACACACACACACCACACACAGCACACACACACCACGCACACCACTCACACACACCTCACACACACACCACACACACACACAGACACAGACACACACACCACACACACACACCATAAACACCACACACACACCACACACACACACACCACACACACACACAGAGCACAAACAACAGGCACCACACACACACAGACACACACATATCAGACAAAGCACACACCACACACAAACACACAGACACACACACACCAAACACACCACACAGCACACACACACACCACACACAGCACACACCACGCACACACACCACACACACACACACCACAAACACAAACAGACACACACAGCACAACCACACACACACACAACACACACACACCACACACACACAGACACACAGACACACACCACACACACACCACACACACACGCAGAGAAACACACACCACATACAGACACCACACACACGACACACACCTCACACAGCACACACCACACACACACACACCACACACACACCACACACACACCACACACACCACATACACAGACACACCACACACACGACACACACACGACACACACCACACACACCACACACATCACACACACAGAGACCCACACACACCACACACCACATACACCACACACGCACACACAGACCCACACACACCACGCACACACACCACACACACGACTCACACATAGCACACACCACACACACCACACACACAGACAACACACACCACGCACACACCAGACACACCACACAAAAACCACACACTCCACACACACAACACACACACCACACACACCACACAGACACAGACACCTCAAACACACACAGACACAGACACGACACAAACACACCACACACACACACACACACCACACAGACACACCACACACACACAGACACACCACACAAACAGACACACACACACCAACACACCACACACACAGACACACACACCACACAGACACAGACACACACAGACCCACACACACAACAAACACCACACACTCTGCACACACACCACACGCACACAGAGGCACACACACACTACAAACACACACAGAGACACATACGCCATACACACACACAGCACACACACACACACACACACCCTCCACACACACCACACACACACCACACACACACCACACACAGCACACACACACAGAAACACACACCACAAACACACACAGACACACAGACACACACACACACACCACACACACACCACACCACAACACACACAGCACACCACACACACCACACAGACCCACACACACCACACACACCACACACACCACACACCACACACACCACACACACCCTCACAGCACCCACACACCACACACACCACACACACACACCTCACACACACACAGACACACACACCAAACACACAACACACACACACACCCACCACAAACACACACCACACACCCAGACACACAGACACACACAGACACACCACACACAACACACACAACACACCACACACACACACGTAGACACCACACACACCACACACAACACACCACACAAGCACCACACACCAAACACACACACCGCGCACACACACCACACGGTCCCACACACACCACACACAAACACACACACACACCAACACACCACAAACCACACAGACCCACCACAGACACACACAGACACACACACACCACACAAACCACACACACACACCACACACACAGAAAGACACACACACACACAACACACAACACACACACAGACACACACCACACACAGACACAGACACACACAGACCCACACACACCACACACACCACACACAACACACACACACCACACACACACACACCACACACACACAAACACACCACACACACACCACACACACACAAACACACCACAGACACACCACACACACACCACACACACACCACACACACACCACAAGCAACACCTACACAGACAGACACACCACACACACCAGACACACCACACAAAAACCACACACTCCACACACACACCACACACACCACACACACCACACACACACAGACACCACAAACACCACACACACACACACACCACACAAACACACTCCACACACACCACACACACACCACACACAGCACACACACCACACACACACATAAACACACACACAGAAACACACACACCACAAACACCACACACACACCGCACACAACTCACCGTACAAACACCACATACCACACACACACACCACGCGCATACACCACACGGACCCACACACACCCTACACACACACACACCACACACACAACACACACACCACGCACACACCACACACACCACACACACGCACACCACGCACACACACACAGACAGACACACCAGACACACACAGACACACACACACACCACACACACAGACCACACACACGCAGACACGCACACATATCACACAAAGCACACACAACACACAAACACATACACACACACGAAACACACCACAAACCACACACACACAGCACACACAGACACACACAGACACACACACACAACACACACAAACTACACACACACCACACACACACCACACAAACCACACACACACACCACACACACACACGGACACAAACACACACCACACAGACACCACACACAGACACACACACCACACACACACCACACACACCACACACAACACACACACCACACGCACACAGAGACACACACACACTACAAACACACACAGACACACACACACCACACATACACACACACCACACACACACCACACACAGCACACACACACCACACACACCACACACACCCCACAAACACCACACACACCGCACACAAAACCACACACACCACACACACACACAGACACACACACACACACCACACACACACCACACCACAGCACACACAACACACCACACACAACACAAAGACCCACACACACCACACACCACACACACCACACACACACCTACACACACCACACACCACACACACCACACACAGACACACCACACACACACCACAAACAACACATACACACACCACACACACACACACTCACACACAGACACACACACACCACACACACACACCACACACAAGAACAGACACACACACACACCACACACACACAGACACACAAACACACCACACACACACACACCACAAACACACAGACCCACACATATTTCACACAAAGCACACACCACATACAAACACACACACACACCAAACACACTGCAAACCAAACACACCGCACACAGACACACACACACAACACACACAAACTACACACACACCACACACACACCACACAAACCACACACACACCACACACACACAGACACACATACACACCACACAGGCACCACACACAGACACACACACCACACACACACCACACACACCGCACACACACACAAACACACCATACAAACAGACACACACACACCAACACACCACACACACAGACACACACACCACACAGACACAGACACACACAGACCCACACACACAACAAACACCACACACAACACACACACCACACGCACACAGAGGCACACACACACTACAAACACACACAGAGACACATACGCCATACACACACACAGCACACACACACACACACACCCTCCACACACACCACACACACACCACACACACACCACACACAGCACACACACACACAGAAACACACACCACAAACACCACACACACAGGACACACACAGCACACACACACCACACATACCACATACACAGACACACCACACACACGACACACACCACAAACACCACACTCACACACCACACACACCACAGACACACCACTCACACCACTCAAACAGACCACACACACACACCACACAAACACACAGCACACACAACAGGCACCACAAACACACTGACACACACACACCAAACACACCACACACCACACACACACACCACACACAGCACACACCACACACCCACCACACACACCACACACACGCACCACACACACACACCACACCCACCACAAACACAGCACACACACACAGACACACAGACACACACAGACACACCACACGCAACACACACACCACAACACACACACAGACACACCACACACACCACACACAACACACCACACACCACACACACACATCATGCACACACAACACACGGATCCACACACACCACACACACACACACACACCACACACACACCACACACACCACGCACAGACCACACAAACCGCACACATCACACACACACACACCACGCACACACACCACGCACATAGCACTCACACCACAGACACCTCACACACACACCACACACACACAGACTCAGAAACACACACCACACACACAAACACAACACACACCCCACACAAACCACACACACAAATACACACACATATCACACAAAGCACACACCAAACACAAACACACACACACCAAGCACACCACAAACCACACACACACACCACACACAGACACACAGACACACACACATCACACACACACCACACAAACCACACACACACACCACACACACACAGACACACACACACCACACAGACACCACACACAGACACACACACCACACACACACCACACACACCACACACACAAACCACACACACCACACACAAACCACACACACCACACGCAAACCACACACACACCACACACACAAACACACCACAAACGCACAGACACACAGAGACACACACACAAGACACACAACACACACAGACACACACACCACACAGACACAGACACACACAGACCCACACACACCACACACAACACACACACACACCACACGCACACAGAGACACAGACACTACAAACACACACAGACACACATACACCACACACACAGACACCACAAACACCACACACACACACACACCACACAAACACACTCCACACACAACACACACACCCCACACACAGCACACACACCACACACACACATAAACACACACACAGAAACACACACACCACAAACACCACACACACACCGCACACAACTCACCGTACAAACACCACACACCACACACACACACCACGCGCATACACCACACGGACCCACACACACCCTACACACACACACACCACACACACACCACACACACCACGCACACACCACACACACCACACACACGCACACACACACAGACAGACACTCCAGACACACACAGACACACACACACACCACACACACAGACCACACACACACAGACACACACACATATCACACAAAGCACACACAACACACAAACCCATACACACACATGAAACACACCACAAACCACACACACACACCACACACAGACACACACAGACACACACACACAACACACACAAACTACACACACACCACACACACACCACACAAACCACACACACACACCACACACACACACAGACACAAACACACACCACACAGACACCACACACAGACACACACACCACACACACACCACACACACGGCACACACACATAAACACACCACACACACACAGACACACACACACCACACACACCTCACACACAGACACACACACCACACAGACACTGACACCCACACCCACACACACCACACACACCACACACAACACACACACACCACACGCACACAGAGACACACACACACTACAAGCACACACAGACACACACACACCACACATACACACACACCACACACACACCACACACAGCACACACAGCACACACACACAGAAACACACACACCACACACACACACCACAAACACCACACACACAGCACACACACACACCACACACAGAAACACCACACAAACACACAGACACCACACACACCAACCATACCACACACACACCACGCACACACAGAGACACACACCTACACCCTACACACACAGACACACCACGCACACCACACACAAAAACACCACACACACACACCACACACACACACACACTCACATACACGGAAACACACACACACACACACACACACCACACAGACACCACACACAGCACACACACCAAACACACACACCACACACAGACACCACACACACACCACTCGCACCACACACACACACCATAAACACACACAGCACACACACCATAAACACACACATCACACACACACACCAGACACACCACACAGACACACACACACCACACACACACCACACACACCACACATACTCACACAGATCCACACACACAACACACACCACACACACCACAAACACCACGCACACACACCACACACCCAGACACACACAGACACACACACACCACACACACAAACAGACACAGACACACACAACACACACACACACCACAAACACCACACACACCGCACACACACACCACACACACCACACACACACCACACACACAGACACACACACCACACACACACCACACACACCACTCACACACACCTCACACAGACACCACACACACACACAGACACAGACACACACCACACACACACACCACACACACACAGACACACCCACACACCACACACACACCACACTCACACCACACACACCATAAACACACACATCACACACACACACCAGACACACCACACAGACACACACACACCACACACACCACACACACCCCACAAACACCACACACACCGCACACAAAACCACACACACCACACACACACACACAGACACACACACACACCACACACACACCACACCACAGCACACACAACACACCACACACAACACAAAGACCCACACACACCACACACACCACACACACACACCACACACACAGACACACACACATATCACACAAAGCACACACAACACACAAACCGATACACACACATGAAACACACCACAAACCACACACACACACGACACACAGACACACACACACAACACACACAAACTACACACACACCACACACACCACACAAACCACACACACACACCACACACACACAGACACACACACACCACACAGACACCACACGCAGACACACACACCACACACACACCACACACAGCACACACACATAAGCACACCACACACACACAGACACACACACACCACACACACCTCACACACAGACACACACACCACACAGACACTGACACCCACACCCACACACACCACACACACCACATACAACACACACACACCACACGCACACAGAGACACAAACACACTACAAACACACACAGACACACACACACCACACATACACACACACCACACGCACACCACACACACCACACACACACCACACACAG
The DNA here is from genome assembly GCF_020740605.2 of Lemur catta. Lineage (NCBI taxonomy): Eukaryota > Metazoa > Chordata > Mammalia > Primates > Lemuridae > Lemur > Lemur catta. The sequence continues at coordinate 2,542,392 of NC_059149.1, read as the reverse complement.
CACACACACACAGAAACACACACACCACACACACACCACAAACACCACACACACAGCACACACACACACACCACACACACACCACACACACAAACACCACACAAACACACAGACACCACACACACCACACATACCACACACACACCACACACACACAGAGACACACACCTACACCCTACACACACAGACACACCACGCACACCACACACAAAAACACCACACACACACACACCACACACACACACACCACACACACTCACATACACGGAAACACACACACACACACCACACACAGACACCACACACACCACACACACCAAACACACACACCACACACAGACACCACACACACACCACACGCACCACACACACACACCGCAAACACACACACTACACACACCACACAAATACACACCACACACACACCACACACACACACAGACACACACAAACACACCACACACAGACACCAGACACACCACACAGACACACACACCACACACACACCACACACACAAACTCCACACACACACAAAGACTCCACAGACACCACACGAACCACACACACAGACACACACACCACACACACCACACACACACACACGCCACACACCCCACACACACCACAAACACGACACACACACACAACAAACACACCACACACACACACAGACACACACACCACACACACACCACACACACACAGACACACAAAGACACCACGCGCACAGCACACACAACCACACACACCATAAACACACACATCACACACACACACCAGACACACCACACAGACACACACACACCACACACACCACACACACACCACACACACCACACACACTCACACAGATCCACACACACAACACACAGCACACACACCACACACACCACGCACACACACCACACACCCAGACACACACAGACACACACACACCACACACACAAACAGACACAGACACACACAACACACACACACCACAAACACCACACACACCGCACACACACCCCACACACACCACACACACACCACACACACACCACACACACCACTCACACACACCTCACACACACACCACACACACACACAGACACAGACACACACACCACACACACACACCACACACACACAGACACACCCACACACCACACACACACCACACTCACACCACACACACCATAAACACACACATCACACACACACACCAGACACACCACACAGACACACACACACCACACACACCACACACACCCCACAAACACCACACACACCGCACACAAAACCACACACACCACACACACACAGACACACACACACACACCACACACACACCACACCACAGCACACACAACACACCACACACAACACAAAGACCCACACACACCACACACACCACACACAGACACCACACACACACACCAAACACACCACAAACCACACACACACACCACGCACAGACACACACAGAAACACACACACAACACACGGAACAATCCAAACACACACCATACACCACACACACACACCACGCACACACAACACACGGACCCACACACACCACAAACACACAGATACACAGACACACACCACACACACACACCACAGACGCACAAAAACACACACACAGACCCACACACACCACACACACCCCACACCCCACACACACACACACACCACACACACACCACACCACACACACCACAACACACACACCACAACACACACACCACACAGACCCACACACACCACACACACACCACACACACCACACACACCACACACACACAGACATACACACACCACACACCACACACACCACAACACACACACAAACACCACACAAACACACAGACACCACACACACCACACATACCACACACACACCACACACACACAGAGACACACACCTACACCCTACACACACAGACACATCACGCACACCACACACAAAAACACCACACACACACACCACACACACACACTCACATACACGGAAACACACACACACACACACCACACAGACACCACACACAGCACACACACCAAACACACACACCACACAGAGACACCACACACACACCACTCGCACCACACACACACACCGCACACACACACACTACACCCACCACACAAATACACACCACACACACACCACACACACACAGAGACACACACAAACACACCACACACAGACACCAGACACACCACACAGACACACACACCACACACGCACCACACACACAAACTCCACACACACACAAAGATTCCACAGACACCACACGAACCACACACACAGACACACACACAACACAGACCACACACACACACACCCCACACACCCCACACACACACCACAAACACGACACACACACACAACACACACACCACACACACACACAGACACACACACCACACACACACCACACACACACAGACACACAAAGACACCACACGCACAGCACACACACACCACACACACCATAAACACACACATCACACACACACACCAGACACACCACTCAGACACACACACACCACACACACACCACACACACCACACACACCACACACACCACACATACTCACACAGATCCACACACACAACACACACCACACACACCACAAACACCACGCACACACACCACAGACACACACACACCACACACACAAACAGACACAGACACACACAACACACACACACACCACAAACACCACACACACCGCACACACACACCACACACACCACACACACACCACACACACAGACACACACACCACACACACACCACACACACCACTCACACACACCTCACACAGACACCACACACACACACAGACACAGACACACACCACACACACACACCACACACACACATACACACCCACACACCACACACACACCACACTCACACCACACACACCATAAACACACACATCACACACACACACCAGACACACCACACAGACACACACACACCACACACACCACACACACCCCACAAACACCACACACACCGCACACAAAACCACACACACCACACACACACACACAGACACACACACACACCACACACACACCACACCACAGCACACACAACACACCACACACAACACAAAGACCCACACACACCACACACACCACACACACAGACACACACACATATCACACAAAGCACACACAACACACACACCGATACACACACACGAAACACACCACAAACCACACACACACACCACACACAGACACACACACACAACACACACAAACTACGCACACACCACACACACACCACACAAACCACACACACACACCACACACACACAGACACACACACACCACACAGACACCACACACAGACACACACACCACACACACACCACACACAGCACACACACATAAACACACCACACACACACAGACACACACACACCACACACACCTCACACACAGACACACACACCACACAGACACTGACACCCACACCCACACACACCACACACACCACACACAACACACACACACCACACGCACACAGAGACACACACACACTACAAACACACACAGACATACACACACGCCACACACACACCACACACACCACACACACACCACACACAGCACACACAGCACACACACACAGAAACACACACACCACACACACACACCACAAACACCACACACACAGCACACACACACACACCACACACACACCACACACACAAACACCACACAAACACACAGACACCACACACACCACACATACCACACACACACCACACACACACAGAGACACACACCTACACCCTACACACACAGACACACCACGCATACCACACACAAAAACACCACACACACACACACCACACACACACACACCACACACACTCACATACACGGAAACACACACACACACACCACACACAGACACCACACACACCACACACACCAAACACACACACCACACACAGACACCACACACACACCACACGCACCACACACACACACCGCAAACACACACACTACACACACCACACAAATACACACCACACACACACCACACACACACACAGACACACACAAACACACCACACACAGACACCAGACACACCACACAGACACACACACCACACACACACCACACACACAAACTCCACACACACACAAAGACTCCACAGACACCACACGAACCACACACACAGACACACACACCACACACACCACACACACACACACGCCACACACCGCACACACACACCACAAACACGACACACACACTCAACAAACACACCACACACACACAGACACACACACCGCACACACACCACACACACACAGACACACAAAGACACCACACGCACAGCACACACACACCACACACACCATAAACACACACATCACACACACACACCAGACACACCACACAGACACACACACACCACACACACCACACACACACACCACATAACACACACCACACACACTCACACAAATCCACACACACAACACACACCACACACACCACACACACCACGCACACACACCACACACCCAGACACACACAGACACACACACACCACACACACAAACAGACACAGACACACACAACACACACACACCACAAACACCACACACACCGCACACACACACCACACACACCACACACACACCACACACACAGACACACACACCACACACACACCACACACACCACTCACACACACCTCACACACACACCACACACACACAGACACAGACACACACACCACACACACCCACCACACACACACAGACACACCCACACACCACACACACACCACACTCACACCACACACACCATAAACACACACATCACACACACACACCAGACACACCACACAGACACACACACACCACACACACCACACACACCCCACAAACACCACACACACCGCACACAAAACCACACACACCACACACACACACAGACACACACACACACACCACACACACACCACACCACAGCACACACACCACACCACACACAACACAAAGACCCACACACACCACACACACCACACACACACACCACACGCACAGACACACACACATATCACACAAAGCACACACAACACACAAACCGATACACACACACGAAACACACCACAAACCACACACACACACCACACACAGACACACACACACAACACACACAAACTACACACACACCACACACACACCACACAAACCACACACACACACCACACACACACAGACACACACACACCACACAGACACCACACACAGACACACACGACACACAGCACACACACATAAACACACCACACACACACAGACACACACACACCACACACACCTCACACACAGACACACACACCACACAGACACTGACACCCACACCCACACACACCACACACACCACACACAACACACACACACCACACGCACACAGAGACACACACACACTACAAACACACACAGACATACACACACACCACACACACACCACACACACCACACACACACCACACACAGCACACACAGCACACACACAAAGAAACACACACACCACACACACACACCACAAACACCACACACACAGCACACACACACACACCACACACACACCACACACACAAACACCACACAAACACACAGACACCACACACACCACACATACCACACACACACCACACACACACAGAGACACACACCTACACCCTACACACACAGACACATCACGCACACCACACACAAAAACACCACACACAGACACCACACACACACCACTCGCACCACACACACACACCGCACACACACACACTACACCCACCACACAAATACACACCACACACACACCACACACACACAGAGACACACACAAACACACCACACGCAGACACCAGACACACCACACAGACACACACACCACACACACACCACACACACAAACTCCACACACACACAAAGATTCTACAGACACAACACGAACCACACACACAGACACACACACCACACACACCACACACACACACCCCACACACCCCACACACACACCACAAACACGACACACACACACAACACACACACCACACACACACACAGACACACACACCACACACACACCACACACACACAGACACACAAAGACACCACACGCACAGCACACACACAGCACACACACCATAAACACACACATCACACACACACACCAGACACACCACACAGACACACATACACCACACACACACCACACACACCACACATACTCAAACAGATCCACACACACAACACACACCACACACACCACAAACACCACGCACACACACCACACACCCAGACACACACAGACACACACACACCACACACACAAACAGACACAGACGCACACAACACACACACACACCACAAACACCACACACACCACACACACACACCACACACACCACACACACACCACACACACAGACACACACACCACACACACACCACACACACCACTCACACACACCTCACACAGACACCACACACACACACAGACACAGACACACACCACACACACACACCACACACACACAGACACACCCGCACACCACACACACACCACACTCACACCACACACACCATAAACACACACATCACACACACACACCAGACACACCACACAGACACACACACACCACACACACCACACACACGCCACAAACACCACACACACCGCACACAAAACCACACACACCACACACACACACAGACACACACACACACCACACACACACCACACACACCACACACACACACCACACACACAGACACACACACATATCACAAAAAGCACACACAACACACAAACCGATACACACACACGAAACACACCACAAACCAGACACACACACCACACACAGACACACACACACAACACACACAAACTACACACACACCACACACTCACCACACAAACCACACACACACACCACACACACACAGACACACAGACACCACACACAGACACACACACCACACACATACCACACACAGCACACACACATAAACACACCACACACACACAGACACACACACACCACACACACCTCACACACAGACACACACACCACACAGACACTGACACCCACACCCACACACACCACACACACCACACACAACACACACACACCACACGCACACAGAGACACACACACACTACAAACACACACAGACACACACACACACCACACATACACACACACCACACACACACCACACACACCACACACACACCACACACAGCACACACAGCACACACACACAGAAACACACACACCACACACACACACCACAAACACCACACACACAGCACACACACACACACCACACACACACCACACACACAAACACCACACAAACACACAGACACCACACACACCACACATACCACACACACACCACACACACACAGAGACACACACTTACACCCTACACACACAGACACACCACGCACACCACACACAAAAACACCACACACACACACACCACACACACACACACCACACACATTCACATACACGGAAACACACACACACACACCACACACAGACACCACACACACCACACACACCAAACACACACACCACACACAGACACCACACACACACCACACGCACCACACACACACACCGCAAACACACACACTACACACACCACACAAATACACACCACACACACACCACACACACACCACACACACCACTCACACACACCTCACACACACACCACACACACACACAGACACAGACACACACACCACACACACCCACCACACACACACAGACACACCCACACACCACACACACACCACACTCACACCACACACACCATAAACACACACATCACAAACACACACCAGACACACCACACAGACACACACACACCACACACACCACACACACCCCACAAACACCACACACACCGCATACAAAACCACACACACCACACCCACACACAGACACACACACACACACCACACACACACCACACCACAGCACACACACCACACCACACACAACACAAGACCCACAAACACCACACACACCACACACACACACCAAACACACCACAAACCACACACACACACCACGCACAGACACACACAGACACACACACACAACACACGGAACAATCCAAACACACACCATACACCACACACACACACCACGCACACACAACACACGGACCCACACACACCACAAACACACAGATACACAGACACACACCACACACACACACCACACACGCACAAAAACACACACACAGACCCACACACACCACACACACCCCACACCCCACACACACACACACACCACACACACACCACACCACGCCACACAGACCCACACACAACACACACACCACACACACAACACACACACCACACCACACACACCACACAGACCCACACACACCACACACACACCGCACACACACCACACACACACAGACATACACACACCACACACACCACACACACAGACCCACACACCACACACACACACACCACACACACCACACACAACACACACACAGACCTACAACACCACACACCACACACACCACACACACACCTACACACACCACACACCACACACACCACACACACACACACCACACACACACCACAGCAACACATACACACACCACACACACACACACTCACACAGAAACACACACACACCACACACACACCACACACAAGAACAGACACACACCACACACACACAGACACACACACATTTCACACAAAGCACACACCACACACAAACACACACACACACCACACACACCACACACACCACACACACACACAGACCTACACACACCACACACCACACACACCACACACACACCTACACACACCACACACCACACACACCACACACAGACACACCACACACACACCACAAACAACACATACACACACCACACACACACACACTCACACACAGACACACACACACCACACACACACACCACACACAAGAACAGACACACACACACACCACACACACACAGACACACAAACACACCACACACACACACACCACAAACACACAGACCCACACATATTTCACACATAGCACACACCACACACAAACACACACACACACCAAACACACTGCAAACCAAACACACCACACACAGACACACACACACAACACACACAAACTACACACACACCACACACACACCACACAAACCACACACACACCACACACACACAGACACACATACACACCACACAGACACCACACACAGACACACACACCACACACACACCACACACACCGCACACACACAAAAACACACCACACAAACAGACACACACACACCAACACACCACACACACAGACACACACACCACACAGACACAGACACACACAGACCCACACACACAACAAACACCACACACAACACACACAACACACGCACACAGAGGCACACACACACTACAAACACACACAGACACACATACGCCACACACACACAGCACACACACACACCCTCCACACACACCACACACACACCACACACACACCACACACAGCACACACACACACAGAAACACACACCACAAACACACACAGACACACAGACACACACACACACCACACACACACCACACCACAACACACACAGCACACCACACACACCACACAGACCCACACACACCACACACACCACACACACACACAGACCCACACACACCACACACCACACACACCACACACACCCTCACAGCACCCACACACCACACACACCACACACACACACACCACACACACACCACACACACACACCTCACACACACACAGACACACACACCAAACACACAACACACACACACACACACCACAAACACACACCACACACACAGACACACAGACACACCACACACACCACACACAACACACCACACACACACAGAGAGACACCACACACACCACACACAACACACCACACAAGCACCACACACCAAACACACACACCACGCACACACACCACACGGTCCCACACACACCACACACAAACACACACACACACCAACACACCACAAACCACACAGACACACCACAAACAGACACACACAGACACACACACACACCACACAAACCACACACACACACCACACACACAGAAAGACACACACACACACAACACACAACACACACACAGACACACACACCACACAGACACAGACACACACAGACCCACACACACCACACACACCACACACACACACCACACACACACAAACACACCACACACACACCACACACACACAAACACACCACACACACACCACACACACACCACACACACACCACAAGCAACACCTACACAGACAGACACACCACACACACCAGACACACCACACAAAAACCACACACTCCACACACACACCACACACACCACACACACCACACACACACAGACACCACAAACACCACACACACACACCACACAAACACACTCCACACACACCACACACACACCACACACAGCACACACACCACACACACACAGAAACACACACACCACAAACACCACACACACACCGCACACAACTCACCGTACAAACACCACACACCACACACACACACCACGCGCATACACCACACGGACCCACACACACCCTACACACACACACACCACACACACACCACACACACCACGCACACACCACACACACCACACACACGTACACACACACAGACAGACACTCCAGACACACACAGACACACACACACACCACACACACAGACCACACACACACAGACACACACACATATCACACAAAGCACACACAACACACAAACCCATACACACACATGAAACACACCACAAACCACACACACACACCACACACAGACACACACAGACACACACACACAACACACACAAACTACACACACACCACACACACACCACACAAACCACACACACACACCACACACACACAGACACACACACACACCACACAGACACCACACACAGACACACACACCACACACACACCACACACACGGCACACACACATAAACACACCACACACACACCACACACACACCACACACACACCACACACAGCACACACACACACAGAAACACACACCACAAACACACACAGACACACAGACACACACACACACCACACACACACCACACCACAACACACACAGCACACCACACACACCACACACACCTCACACACAGACACACACACCACACAGACACTGACACCCACACCCACACACACCACACACACCACACACAACACACACACCCCACAATCACCACACACACCGCATACAAAACCACACACACCACACACACACACAGACACACACACACACACCACACACACACCACACCACAGCACACACACCACACCACACACAACACAAAGACCCACAAACACCACACACACCACACACAGACACCACACACACACACCAAACACACCACAAACCACACACACACACCACGCACAGACACACACAGACACACACACACAACACACGGAACAATCCAAACACACACCATACACCACACACACACACCACGCACACACAACACACGGACCCACACACACCACAAACACACAGATACACAGACACACACCACACACACACACCACACACGCACAAAAACACACACACAGACCCACACACACCACACACACCCCACACCCCACACACACACACACACCACACACACACCACACCACGCCACACAGACACACACACAACACACACACCACACACACAACACACACACCACACCGCACACACCACACAGACCCACACACACCACACACACACCGCACACACACCACACACACACAGACATACACACACCACACACACCACACACACAGAACCACACACCACACACACACACACCACACACACCACACACAACACACACACAGACCTACAACACCACACACCACACACACCACACACACACAAACACACCACACACACACCACACACACACCACACACACACCACACACACACCACAAGCAACACCTACACAGACAGACACACCCCACACACCAGACACACCACACAAAAACCACACACTCCACACACACACCACACACACCACACACACCACACACACACAGACACCACAAACACCACACACACACACACCACACAAACACACTCCACACACACCACACACACACCACACACAGCACACACACCACACACACACATAAACACACACACAGAAACACACACACCACAAACACCACACACACACCGCACACAACTCACCGTACAAACACCACACACCACACACACACACCACGCACATACACCACACGGACCCACACACACCCTACACACACACACACCACACACACACCACACACACCACGCACACACCACACACACCACACACACGCACACACACACAGACAGACACTCCAGACACACACAGACACACACACACACCACACACACAGACCACACACACACAGACACACACACATATCACACAAAGCACACACAACACACAAACCCATACACACACATGAAACACACCACAAAACACACACACACACCACACACAGACACACACAGACACACACACACAACACACACAAACTACACACACACCACACACACACCACACAAACCACACACACACACCACACACACACACAGACACAAACACACACCACACAGACACCACACACAGACACACACACCACACACACACCACACACACGGCACACACACATAAACACACCACACACACACCACACACACACCACACACACACCACACACAGCACACACACACACAGAAACACACACCACAAACACACACAGACACACAGACACACACACACACCACACACACACCACACCACAACACACACAGCACACCACACACACCACACACACCTCACACACAGACACACACACCACACAGACACTGACACCCACACCCACACACACCACACACACCACACACAACACACACACCCCACAAACACCACACACACCGCATACAAAACCACACACACCACACACACACACAGACACACACACACACACCACACACACACCACACCACAGCACACACACCACACCACACACAACACAAAGACCCACAAACACCACACACACCACACACAGACACCACACACACACACCAAACACACCACAAACCACACACACACACCACGCACAGACACACACAGACACACACACACAACACACGGAACAATCCAAACACACACCATACACCACACACACACACCACGCACACACAACACACGGACCCACACACACCACAAACACACAGATACACAGACACACACCACACACACACACCACACACGCACAAAAACACACACACAGACCCACACACACCACACACACCCCACACCCCACAAACACACACACAACACACACACACCACACCACGCCACACAGACCCACACACAACACACACACCACACACACAACACACACACCACACCACACACACCACACAGACCCACACACACCACACACACACCGCACACACACAGACATACACACACCACACACACCACACACACAGACCCACACACCACACACACACACACCACACACACCACACACAACACACACACAGACCTACAACACCACACACCACACACACCACACACACACCTACACACACCACACACCACACACACCACACACACACACACCACACACACACCACAGCAACACATACACACACCACACACACACACACTCACACAGAAACACACACACACCACACACACACACCACACACAAGAACAGACACACACCACACACACACAGACACACACACATTTCACAGAAAGCACACACCACACACAAACACACACACACACACCACACACACCACACACACCACACACACACACAGACCTACACACACCACACACCACACACACCACACACACACCTACACACACCACACACCACACACACCACACACAGACACACCACACACACACCACAAACAACACATACACACACCACACACACACACACTCACACACAGACACACACACACCACACACACACACCACACACAAGAACAGACACACACACACACCACACACACAGAGACACACAAACACACCACACACACACACACCACAAACACACAGACCCACACATATTTCACACAAAGCACACACCACACACAAACACACACACACACCAAACACACTGCAAACCAAACACACCACACACAGACACACACACACAACACACACAAACTACACACACACCACACACACACCACACAAACCACACACACACCACACACACAGACACACATACACACCACACAGACACCACACACAGACACACACACCACACACACCACACACACACAAACACACCACACACACACCACACACACACCACACACACACCACACACACACCACAAGCAACACCTACACAGACAGACACACCCCACACACCAGACACACCACACAAAAACCACACACTCCACACACACACCACACACACCACACACACACAGACACCACAAACACCACACACACACACACCACACAAACACACTCCACACACACCACACACACACCACACACAGCACACACACCACACACACACATAAACACACACACAGAAACACACACACCACAAACACCACACACACACCGCACACAACTCACCGTACAAACACCACACACCACACACACACACCACGCGCATACACCACACGGACCCACACACACCCTACACACACACACACCACACACACACCACACACACCACGCACACACCACACACACCACACACACGCACACACACACAGACAGACACTCCAGACACACACAGACACACACACACACCACACACACAGACCACACACACACAGACACACACACATATCACACAAAGCACACACAACACACAAACCCATACACACACATGAAACACACCACAAACCACACACACACACCACACACAGACACACACAGACACACACACACAACACACACAAACTACACACACACCACACACACACCACACAAACCACACACACACACCACACACACACACAGACACAAACACACACCACACAGACACCACACACAGACACACACACCACACACACACCACACACACGGCACACACACATAAACACACCACACACACACCACACACACACCACACACACACCACACACAGCACACACACACACAGAAACACACACCACAAACACACACAGACACACAGACACACACACACACCACACACACACCACACCACAACACACACAGCACACCACACACACCACACACACCTCACACACAGACACACACACCACACAGACACTGACACCCACACCCACACACACCACACACACCACACACAACACACACACCCCACAAACACCACACACACCGCATACAAAACCACACACACCACACACACACACAGACACACACACACACCACACACACACCACACCACAGCACACACACCACACCACACACAACACAAAGACCCACAAACACCACACACACCACACACAGACACCACACACACACACCAAACACACCACAAACCACACACACACACCACGCACAGACACACACAGACACACACACACAACACACGGAACAATCCAAACACACACCATACACCACACACACACACCACGCACACACAACACACGGACCCACACACACCACAAACACACAGATACACAGACACACACCACACACACACACCACACACGCACAAAAACACACACACAGACCCACACACACCACACACACCCCACACCCCACACACACACACACACCACACACATACCACACCACGCCACACAGACCCACACACAACACACACACCACACACACAACACACACACCACACCACACACACCACACAGACCCACACACACCACACACACACCGCACACACACAGACATACACACACCACACACACCACACACACAGACCCACACACCACACACACACACACCACACACACCACACACAACACACACACAGACCTACAACACCACACACCACACACACCACACACACACCTACACACACCACACACCACACACACCACACACACACACACCACACACACACCACAGCAACACATACACACACCACACACACACACACTCACACAGAAACACACACACACCACACACACACACCACACACAAGAACAGACACACACCACACACACACAGACACACACACATTTCACACAAAGCACACACCACACACAAACACACACACACACACCACACACACCACACACACCACACACACACACAGACCTACACACACCACACACCACACACACCACACACACACCTACACACACCACACACCACACACACCACACACAGACACACCACACACACACCACAAACAACACATACACACACCACACACACACACACTCACACACAGACACACACACACCACACACACACACCACACACAAGAACAGACACACACACACACCACACACACAGAGACACACAAACACACCACACACACACACACCACAAACACACAGACCCACACATATTTCACACAAAGCACACACCACACACAAACACACACACACACCAAACACACTGCAAACCAAACACACCACACACAGACACACACACACAACACACACTCACATACACGGAAACACACACACACACACCACACACAGACACCACACACACCACACACACCAAACACACACACCACACACAGACACCACACACACACCACACGCACCACACACACACACCGCAAACACACACACTACACACACCACACAAATACACACCACACACACACCACACACACACACAGACACACACAAACACACCACACACAGACACCAGACACACCACACAGACACACACACCACACACACACCACACACACAAACTCCACACACACACAAAGACTCCACAGACACCACACGAACCACACACACAGACACACACACCACACACACCACACACACACACACGCCACACACCGCACACACACACCACAAACACGACACACACACACAACAAACACACCACACACACACAGACAGACACACCACACACACACCACACACACACAGACACACAAAGACACCACACGCACAGCACACACACACCACACACACCATAAACACACACATCACACACACACACCAGACACACCACACAGACACACACACACCACACACACCACACACACACCACACACACCACACACACCACACACACTCACACAGATCCACACACACAACACACACCACACACACCACACACACCACGCACACACACCACACACCCAGACACACACAGACACACACACACCACACACACAAACAGACACAGACACACACAACACACACACACCACAAACACCACACACACCGCACACACACACCACACACACCACACACACACCACACACACAGACACACACACCACACACACACCACACACACCACTCACACACACCTCACACACACACCACACACACACACAGACACAGACACACACACCACACACACCCACCACACACACACAGACACTCCCACACACCACACACACACCACACTCACACCACACACACCATAAACACACACATCACACACACACACCAGACACACCACACAGACACACACACACCACACACACCACACACACCCCACAAACACCACACACACCGCACACAAAACCACACACACCACACACACACACAGACACACACACACACACCACACACACACCACACCACAGCACACACACCACACCACACACAACACAAAGACCCACAAACACCACACACACCACACACAGACACCACACACACACACCAAACACACCACAAACCACACACACACACCACGCACAGACACACACAGACACACACACACAACACACGGAACAATCCAAACACACACCATACACCACACACACACACCACGCACACACAACACACGGACCCACACACACCACAAACACACAGATACACAGACACACACCACACACACACACCACACACGCACAAAAACACACACACAGACCCACACACACCACACACACCCCACACCCCACACACACACACACACCACACACACACCACACCACGCCACACAGACCCACCCACAACACACACACCACACACACAACACACACACCACACCACACACACCACACAGACCCACACACACCACACACACACCGCACACACACAGACATACACACACCACACACACCACACACACAGACCCACACACCACACACACACACACCACACACACCACACACAACACACACACAGACCTACAACACCACACACCACACACACCACACACACACCTACACACACCACACACCACACACACCACACACACACACACCACACACACACCACAGCAACACATACACACACCACACACACACACACTCACACAGAAACACACACACACCACACACACACACCACACACAAGAACAGACACACACCACACACACACAGACACACACACATTTCACACAAAGCACACACCACACACAAACACACACACACACACCACACACACCACACACACCACACACACACACAGACCTACACACACCACACACCACACACACCACACACACACCTACACACACCACACACCACACACACCACACACAGACACACCACACACACACCACAAACAACACATACACACACCACACACACACACACTCACACACAGACACACACACACCACACACACACACCACACACAAGAACAGACACACACACACACCACACACACAGAGACACACAAACACACCACACACACACACACCACAAACACACAGACCCACACATATTTCACACAAAGCACACACCACACACAAACACACACACACACCAAACACACTGCAAACCAAACACACCACACACAGACACACACACACAACACACACAAACTACACACACACCACACACACACCACACAAACCACACACACACCACACACACACAGACACACATACACACCACACAGACACCACACACAGACACACACACCACACACACCACACACACCGCACACACACACAAACACACCACACAAACAGACACACACACACCAACACACCACACACACAGACACACACACCACACAGACACAGACACACACAGACCCACACACACAACAAACACCACACACAACACACACAACACACGCACACAGAGGCACACACACACTACAAACACACACAGACACACATACGCCACACACACACAGCACACACACACACCCTCCACACACACCACACACACACCACACACACACCACACACAGCACACACACACACAGAAACACACACCACAAACACACACA
This sequence comes from Lemur catta, assembly GCF_020740605.2. Lineage (NCBI taxonomy): Eukaryota > Metazoa > Chordata > Mammalia > Primates > Lemuridae > Lemur > Lemur catta. The sequence continues at coordinate 2,522,918 of NC_059149.1, read as the reverse complement.
GACACACAGACACACACACACACCACACACACACCACACCACAACACACACAGCACACCACACACACCACACAGACCCACACACACCACACACACCACACACACACACAGACCCACACACACCACACACCACACACACCACACACACCCTCACAGCACCCACACACCACACACACCACACACACACACACCACACACACACCACACACACACACCTCACACACACCAAACACACAACACACACACACACACACCACAAACACACACCACACACACAGACACACAGACACACACAGACACACCACACACACCACACACAACACACCACACACACACAGAGAGACACCACACACACCACACACAACACACCACACAAGCACCACACACCAAACACACACACCACGCACACACACCACACGGTCCCACACACACCACACACAAACACACACACACACCAACACACCACAAACCACACAGACACACCACAAACAGACACACACAGACACACACACACACCACACAAACCACACACACACACCACACACACAGAAAGACACACACACACACAACACACAACACACACACAGACACACACACCACACAGACACAGACACACACAGACCCACACACACCACACACACCACACACACACACCACACACACACACCACACACACACAAACACACCACACACACACCACACACACACAAACACACCACACACACACCACACACACACCACACACACACCACAAGCAACACCTACACAGACAGACACACCACACACACCAGACACACCACACAAAAACCACACACTCCACACACACACCACACACACCACACACACCACACACACACAGACACCACAAACACCACACACACACACACCACACAAACACACTCCACACACACCACACACACACCACACACAGCACACACACCACACACACACAGAAACACACACACCACAAACACCACACACACACCGCACACAACTCACCGTACAAACACCACACACCACACACACACACCACGCGCATACACCACACGGACCCACACACACCCTACACACACACACACCACACACACACCACACACACCACGCACACACCACACACACCAGACACACGTACACACACACAGACAGACACTCCAGACACACACAGACACACACACACACCACACACACAGACCACACACACACAGACACACACACATATCACACAAAGCACACACAACACACAAACCCATACACACACATGAAACACACCACAAACCACACACACACACCACACACAGACACACACAGACACACACACACAACACACACAAACTACACACACACCACACACACACCACACAAACCACACACACACACCACACACACACAGACACACACACACACCACACAGACACCACACACAGACACACACACCACACACACACCACACACACGGCACACACACATAAACACACCACACACACACACCACACACACACCACACACACACCACACACAGCACACACACACACAGAAACACACACCACAAACACACACAGACACACAGACACACACACACACCACACACACACCACACCACAACACACACAGCACACCACACACACCACACACACCTCACACACAGACACACACACCACACAGACACTGACACCCACACCCACACACACCACACACACCACACACAACACACACACCCCACAATCACCACACACACCGCATACAAAACCACACACACCACACACACACACACAGACACACACACACACACCACACACACACCACACCACAGCACACACACCACACCACACACAACACAAAGACCCACAAACACCACACACACCACACACAGACACCACACACACACACCAAACACACCACAAACCACACACACACACCACGCACAGACACACACAGACACACACACACAACACACGGAACAATCCAAACACACACCATACACCACACACACACACCACGCACACACAACACACGGACCCACACACACCACAAACACACAGATACACAGACACACACCACACACACACACCACACACGCACAAAAACACACACACAGACCCACACACACCACACACACCCCACACCCCACACACACACACACACCACACACACACCACACCACGCCACACAGACACACACACAACACACACACCACACACACAACACACACACCACACCACACACACCACACAGACCCACACACACCACACACACACCGCACACACACCACACACACACAGACATACACACACCACACACACCACACACACAGACCCACACACCACACACACACACACCACACACACCACACACAACACACACACAGACCTACAACACCACACACCACACACACCACACACACACAAACACACCACACACACACCACACACACACCACACACACACCACAAGCAACACCTACACAGACAGACACTCCCCACACACCAGACACACCACACAAAAACCACACACTCCACACACACACCACACACACCACACACACCACACACACACAGACACCACAAACACCACACACACACACACCACACAAACACACTCCACACACACCACACACACACCACACACAGCACACACACCACACACACACATAAACACACACACAGAAACACACACACCACAAACACCACACACACACCGCACACAACTCACCGTACAAACACCACACACCACACACACACACCACGCGCATACACCACACGGACCCACACACACCCTACACACACACACACCACACACACACCACACACACCACGCACACACCACACACACCACACACACGCACACACACACAGACAGACACTCCAGACACACACAGACACACACACACACCACACACACAGACCACACACACACAGACACACACACATATCACACAAAGCACACACAACACACAAACCCATACACACACATGAAACACACCACAAACCACACACACACACCACACACAGACACACACAGACACACACACACAACACACACAAACTACACACACACCACACACACACCACACAAACCACACACACACACCACACACACACACAGACACAAACACACACCACACAGACACCACACACAGACACACACACCACACACACACCACACACACGGCACACACACATAAACACACCACACACACACCACACACACACCACACACACACCACACACAGCACACACACACACAGAAACACACACCACAAACACACACAGACACACAGACACACACACACACCACACACACACCACACCACAACACACACAGCACACCACACACACCACACACACCTCACACACAGACACACACACCACACAGACACTGACACCCACACCCACACACACCACACACACCACACACAACACACACACCCCACAAACACCACACACACCGCATACAAAACCACACACACCACACACACACACAGACACACACACACACACCACACACACACCACACCACAGCACACACACCACACCACACACAACACAAAGACCCACAAACACCACACACACCACACACAGACACCACACACACACACCAAACACACCACAAACCACACACACACACCACGCACAGACACACACAGACACACACACACAACACACGGAACAATCCAAACACACACCATACACCACACACACACACCACGCACACACAACACACGGACCCACACACACCACAAACACACAGATACACAGACACACACCACACACACACACCACACACGCACAAAAACACACACACAGACCCACACACACCACACACACCCCACACCCCACACACACACACACACCACACACACACCACACCACGCCACACAGACCCACCCACAACACACACACCACACACACAACACACACACCACACCACACACACCACACAGACCCACACACACCACACACACACCGCACACACACAGACATACACACACCACACACACCACACACACAGACCCACACACCACACACACACACACCACACACACCACACACAACACACACACAGACCTACAACACCACACACCACACACACCACACACACACCTACACACACCACACACCACACACACCACACACACACACACCACACACACACCACAGCAACACATACACACACCACACACACACACACTCACACAGAAACACACACACACCACACACACACACCACACACAAGAACAGACACACACCACACACACACAGACACACACACATTTCACACAAAGCACACACCACACACAAACACACACACACACACCACACACACCACACACACCACACACACACACAGACCTACACACACCACACACCACACACACCACACACACACCTACACACACCACACACCACACACACCACACACAGACACACCACACACACACCACAAACAACACATACACACACCACACACACACACACTCACACACAGACACACACACACCACACACACACACCACACACAAGAACAGACACACACACACACCACACACACAGAGACACACAAACACACCACACACACACACACCACAAACACACAGACCCACACATATTTCACACAAAGCACACACCACACACAAACAAACACACACACCAAACACACTGCAAACCAAACACACCACACACAGACACACACACACAACACACACAAACTACACACACACCACACACACACCACACAAACCACACACACACCACACACACACAGACACACATACACACCACACAGACACCACACACAGACACACACACCACACACACCACACACACCGCACACACACACAAACACACCACACAAACAGACACACACACACCAACACACCACACACACAGACACACACACCACACAGACACAGACACACACAGACCCACACACACAACAAACACCACACACAACACACACAACACACGCACACAGAGGCACACACACACTACAAACACACACAGACACACATACGCCACACACACACACAGCACACACACACACACACACCCTCCACACACACCACACACACACCACACACACACCACACACAGCACACACACACACAGAAACACACACCACAAACACACACAGACACACAGACACACACACACACACCACACACACACCACACCACAACACACACAGCACACCACACACACCACACAGACCCACACACACCACACACACACACAGACCCACACACACCACACACCACACACACCACACACACCCTCACAGCACCCACACACCACACACACCACACACACACACACCACACACACACCACACACACACACCTCACACACACACAGACACACACACCAAACACAACACACACACACACCCACCACAAACACACACCACACACACAGACACACAGACACACACAGACACACCACACACACCACACACAACACACCACACACACACAGAGAGACACCACACACACCACACACAACACACCACACAAGCACCACACACCAAACACACACACCACGCACACACACCACACGGTCCCACACACACCACACACAAACACACACACACACCAACACACCACAAACCACACAGACACACCACAAACAGACACACACAGACACACACACACACCACACAAACCACACACACACACCACACACACAGAAAGACACACACACACACAACACACAACACACACACAGACACACACACCACACAGACACAGACACACACAGACCCACACACACCACACACACCACACACAACACACACACACACCACACACACACACACCACACACACACAAACACACCACACACACACCACACACACACAAACACACCACACACACACCACACACACACCACACACACACCACACACAAACCACAAGCAACACCTACACAGACAGACACACCACACACACCAGACACACCACACAAAAACCACACACTCCACACACACACCACACACACCACACACACCACACACACACAGACACCACAAACACCACACACACACACACACCACACAAACACACTCCACACACACCACACACACACCACACACAGCACACACACCACACACACACATAAACACACACACAGAAACACACACACCACAAACACCACACACACACCGCACACAACTCACCGTACAAACACCACACACCACACACACACACCACGCGCATACACCACACGGACCCACACACACCCTACACACACACACACCACACACACACCACACACACCACGCACACACCACACACACCACACACACGCACACACACACAGACAGACACTCCAGACACACACAGACACACACACACACCACACACACAGACCACACACACACAGACACACACACATATCACACAAAGCACACACAACACACAAACCCATACACACACATGAAACACACCACAAACCACACACACACACCACACACAGACACACACAGACACACACACACCACACACACACACCACACACAAGAACAGACACACACACACACCACACACACAGAGACACACAAACACACCACACACACACACACCACAAACACACAGACCCACACATATTTCACACAAAGCACACACCACACACAAACACACACACACACCAAACACACTGCAAACCAAACACACCACACACAGACACACACACACAACACACACAAACTACACACACACCACACACACACCACACAAACCACACACACACCACACACACACAGACACACATACACACCACACAGACACCACACACAGACACACACACCACACACACCACACACACCGCACACACACACAAACACACCACACAAACAGACACACACACACCAACACACCACACACACAGACACACACACCACACAGACACAGACACACACAGACCCACACACACAACAAACACCACACACAACACACACAACACACGCACACAGAGGCACACACACACTACAAACACACACAGACACACATATGCCACACACACACACAGCACACACAAACACACACACCCTCCACACACACCACACACACACCACACACACACCACACAGAGCACACACACACACAGAAACACACACCACAAACACACACAGACACACAGACACACACACACACCACACACACACCACACCACAACACACACAGCACACCACACACACCACACAGACCCACACACACCACACACACCACACACACACACAGACCCACACACACCACACACCACACACACCACACACACCCTCACAGCACCCACACAACACACACACCACACACACACACACCACACACACACCACACACACACACCTCACACACACACAGACACACACACCAAACACAACACACACACACACCCACCACAAACACACACCACACACACAGACACACAGACACACACAGACACACCACACACACCACACACAACACACCACACACACACAGAGAGACACCACACACACCACACACAACACACCACACAAGCACCACACACCAAACACACACACCACGCACACACACCACACGGTCCCACACACACCACACACAAACACACACACAACCAACACACCACAAACCACACAGACACACCACAAACAGACACACACAGACACACACACACCACACAAACCACACACACACACCACACACACAGAAAGACACACACACACACAACACACAACACACACACAGACACACACACCACACAGACACAGACACACACAGACCCACACACACGACACACAACACACACACACACCACACACACACACACCACACACACACAAACACACCACACACACACAAACACACCACACACACACCACACACACACCACACACACACCACACACACACCACAAGCAACACCTACACAGACAGACACACCACACACACCAGACACACCACACAAAAACCACACACTCCACACACACACCACACACACCACACACACCACACACACACAGACACCACAAACACCACACACACACACACACCACACAAACACACTCCACACACACCACACACACACCACACACAGCACACACACCACACACACACATAAACACACACAGAGTAACACACACACCACAAACACCACACACACACCGCACACAACTCACCGTACAAACACCACATACCACACACACACACCACGCGCATACACCACACGGACCCACACACACCCTACACACACACACCACACACACAACACACACACCACGCACACACCACACACACCACACACACGCACACCACGCACACACACACAGACAGACACACCAGACACACACAGACACACACACACACCACACACACAGACCACACACACACAGACACACACACATATCACACAAAGCACACACAACACACAAACCCATACACACACATGAAACACACCACAAACCACACACACACAACACACACAGACACGCACAGACACACACACACAACACACACAAACTACACACACACCACACACACACCACACAAACCACAGACACACACCACACACACACACGGACACAAACACACACCACACAGACACCACACACAGACACACACACCACACACACACCACACACACCACACACAACACACACACACCACACGCACACAGAGACACACACACACTACAAACACACACAGACACACACACACCACACATACACACACACCACACACACACCACACACAGCACACACACACCACACACACCACACACACCCCACAAACACCACACACACCGCACACAAAACCACACACACCACACACACACACAGACACACACACACACACCACACACACACCACACCACAGCACACACAACACACCACACACAACACAAAGACCCACACACACCACACACACCACACACAGACACCACACACACACACCAAACACACCACAAACCACACACACACACCACGCACAGACACACACAGAAACACACACACAACACACGGAACAATCCAAACACACACCATACACCACACACACACACCACGCACACACAACACACGGACCCACACACACCACAAACACACAGATACACAGACACACACCACACACACACACCACACACGCACAAAAACACACACACAGACCCACACACACCACACACACCCCACACCCCACACACACACACACACCACACACACACCACACCACGCCACACACACCACACACACACCACACACACCACAACACACACACCACAACACACACACCACACAGACCCACACACACCACACACACACCACACACACCACACACACCACACACACACAGACATACACACACCACACACCACACACACCACAACACACACACAAACACCACACAAACACACAGACACCACACACACCACACATACCACACACACACCACACACACACAGAGACACACACCTACACCCTACACACACAGACACATCACGCACACCACACACAAAAACACCACACACACACACCACACACACACACTCACATACACGGAAACACACACACACACACACCACACAGACACCACACACAGCACACACACCAAACACACACACCACACACAGACACCACACACACACCACTCGCACCACACACACACACCGCACACACACACACTACACCCACCACACAAATACACACCACACACACACCACACACACACAGAGACACACACAAACACACCACACACAGACACCAGACACACCACACAGACACACAAACCACACACGCACCACACACACAAACTCCACACACACACAAAGATTCCACAGACACCACACGAACCACACACACAGACACACACACCACACACACCACACACACACACACCCCACACACCCCACACACACACCACAAACACGACACACACACACCACACACACACCACACACACACACAGACACACACACCACACACACACCACACACACACAGACACACAAAGACACCACACGCACAGCACACACACACCACACACACCATAAACACACACATCACACACACACACCAGACACACCACACAGACACACACACACCACACACACACCACACACACCACACACACCACACACACCACACATACTCACACAGATCCACACACACAACACACACCACACACACCACAAACACCACGCACACACACCACACACCCAGACACACACAGACACACACACACCACACACACAAACAGACACAGACACACACAACACACACACACACCACAAACACCACACACACCGCACACACACACCACACACACCACACACACACCACACACACAGACACACACACCACACACACACCACACACACCACTCACACACACCTCACACAGACACCACACACACACACAGACACAGACACACACCACACACACACACCACACACACACAGACACACCCACACACCACACACACACCACACTCACACCACACACACCATAAACACACACATCACACACACACACCAGACACACCACACAGACACACACACACCACACACACCACACACACCCCACAAACACCACACACACCGCACACAAAACCACACACACCACACACACACACACAGACACACACACACACACCACACACACACCACACCACAGCACACACAACACACCACACACAACACAAAGACCCACACACACCACACACACCACACACACACACCACACACACAGACACACACACATATCACACAAAGCACACACAACACACAAACCGATACACACACACGAAACACACCACAAACCACACACACACACCACACACAGACACACACACACAACACACACAAACTACACACACACCACACACACACCACACAAACCACACACACACACCACACACACACAGACACACACACACCACACACAGCACACACACATAAACACACCACACACACACAGACACACACACACCACACACACCTCACACACAGACACACACACCACACAGACACTGACACCCACACCCACACACACCACACACACCACACACAACACACCCAGCACACACACACACAGAATTACACACACCACACACACACACCACAAACACCACACACACAGCACACACACACACACCACACACACACCACACACACAAACACCACACAAACACACAGACACCACACACACCACACATACCACACACACACCACACACACACAGAGACACACACCTACACCCTACACACACAGACACACCACGCACACCACACACAAAAACACCACACACACACACACCACACACACACACACCACACACACTCACATACACGGAAACACACACACACACACCACACACAGACACCACACACACCACACACACCAAACACACACACCACACACAGACACCACACACACACCACACGCACCACACACACACACCGCAAACACACACACTACACACACCACACAAATACACACCACACACACACCACACACACACAGACACACACAAACACACCACACACAGACACCAGACACACCACACAGACACACACACCACACACACACCACACACACAAACTCCACACACACACAAAGACTCCACAGACACCACACGAACCACACACACAGACACACACACCACACACACCACACACACACACACCCCACACACCCCACACACACACCACAAACACGACACACACACACAACAAACACACCACACACACACAGACACACACACCACACACACACCACACACACACAGACACACAAAGACACCACACGCACAGCACACACACACCACACACACCATAAACACACACATCAAACACACACACCAGACACACCACACAGACACACACACACCACACACACACCACACACACCACACACACCACACACACCACACACACTCACACAGATCCACACACACAACACACACCACACACACCACACACACCACGCACACACACCACACACCCAGACACACACAGACACACACACACCACACACACAAACAGACACAGACACACACAACACACACACACCACAAACACCACACACACCGCACACACACACCACACACACCACACACACACCACACACACAGACACACACACCACACACACACCACAAACACCACTCACACACACCTCACACACACACCACACACACACACAGACACAGACACACACACCACACACACCCACCACACACACACAGACACACCCACACACCACACACACACCACACTCACACCACACACACCATAAACACACACATCACACACACACACCAGACACACCACACAGACACACACACACCACACACACCACACACACCCCACAAACACCACACACACCGCACACAAAACCACACACACCACACACACACACAGACACACACACACACACCACACACACACCACACCACAGCACACACACCACACCACACACAACACAAAGACCCACAAACACCACACACACCACACACAGACACCACACACACACACCAAACACACCACAAACCACACACACACACCACGCACAGACACACACAGACACACACACACAACACACGGAACAATCCAAACACACACCATACACCACACACACACACCACGCACACACAACACACGGACCCACACACACCACAAACACACAGATACACAGACACACACCACACACACACCACACACGCACAAAAACACACACACAGACCCACACACACCACACACACCCCACACCCCACACACACACACACACCACACACACACCACACCACGCCACACAGACCCACACACAACACACACACCACACACACAACACACACACCACACCACACACACCACACAGACCCACACACACCACACACACACCGCACACACACAGACATACACACACCACACACACCACACACACAGACCCACACACCACACACACACACACCACACACACCACACACAACACACACACAGACCTACAACACCACACACCACACACACCACACACACACCTACACACACCACACACCACACACACCACACACACACACACACCACACACACCACACACACACCTACACACACCACACACCACACACACCACACACAGACACACCACACACACACCACAAACAACACATACACACACCACACACACACACACTCACACACAGACACACACACACCACACACACACACCACACACAAGAACAGACACACACACACACCACACACACAGAGACACACAAACACACCACACACACACACACCACAAACACACAGACCCACACATATTTCACACAAAGCACACACCACACACAAACACACACACACACCAAACACACTGCAAACCAAACACACCACACACAGACACACACACACAACACACACAAACTACACACACACCACACACACACCACACAAACCACACACACACCACACACACACAGACACACATACACACCACACAGACACCACACACAGACACACACACCACACACACCACACACACCGCACACACACACAAACACACCACACAAACAGACACACACACACCAACACACCACACACACAGACACACACACCACACAGACACAGACACACACAGACCCACACACACAACAAACACCACACACAACACACACAACACACGCACACAGAGGCACACACACACTACAAACACACACAGACACACATACGCCACACACACACAGCACACACACACACCCTCCACACACACCACACACACACCACACACACACCACACACAGCACACACACACACAGAAACACACACCACAAACACACACAGACACACAGACACACACACACACCACACACACACCACACCACAACACACACAGCACACCACACACACCACACAGACCCACACACACCACACACACCACACACACACACAGACCCACACACACCACACACCACACACACCACACACACCCTCACAGCACCCACACACCACACACACCACACACACACACACCACACACACACCACACACACACACCTCACACACACCAAACACACAACACACACACACACACACCACAAACACACACCACACACACAGACACACAGACACACACAGACACACCACACACACCACACACAACACACCACACACACACAGAGAGACACCACACACACCACACACAACACACCACACAAGCACCACACACCAAACACACACACCACGCACACACACCACACGGTCCCACACACACCACACACAAACACACACACACACCAACACACCACAAACCACACAGACACACCACAAACAGACACACACAGACACACACACACACCACACAAACCACACACACACACCACACACACAGAAAGACACACACACACACAACACACAACACACACACAGACACACACACCACACAGACACAGACACACACAGACCCACACACACCACACACACCACACACACACACCACACACACACACCACACACACACAAACACACCACACACACACCACACACACACAAACACACCACACACACACCACACACACACCACACACACACCACAAGCAACACCTACACAGACAGACACACCACACACACCAGACACACCACACAAAAACCACACACTCCACACACACACCACACACACCACACACACCACACACACACAGACACCACAAACACCACACACACACACACCACACAAACACACTCCACACACACCACACACACACCACACACAGCACACACACCACACACACACAGAAACACACACACCACAAACACCACACACACACCGCACACAACTCACCGTACAAACACCACACACCACACACACACACCACGCGCATACACCACACGGACCCACACACACCCTACACACACACACACCACACACACACCACACACACCACGCACACACCACACACACCAGACACACGTACACACACACAGACAGACACTCCAGACACACACAGACACACACACACACCACACACACAGACCACACACACACAGACACACACACATATCACACAAAGCACACACAACACACAAACCCATACACACACATGAAACACACCACAAACCACACACACACACCACACACAGACACACACAGACACACACACACAACACACACAAACTACACACACACCACACACACACCACACAAACCACACACACACACCACACACACACAGACACACACACACACCACACAGACACCACACACAGACACACACACCACACACACACCACACACACGGCACACACACATAAACACACCACACACACACACCACACACACACCACACACACACCACACACAGCACACACACACACAGAAACACACACCACAAACACACACAGACACACAGACACACACACACACCACACACACACCACACCACAACACACACAGCACACCACACACACCACACACACCTCACACACAGACACACACACCACACAGACACTGACACCCACACCCACACACACCACACACACCACACACAACACACACACCCCACAATCACCACACACACCGCATACAAAACCACACACACCACACACACACACACAGACACACACACACACACCACACACACACCACACCACAGCACACACACCACACCACACACAACACAAAGACCCACAAACACCACACACACCACACACAGACACCACACACACACACCAAACACACCACAAACCACACACACACACCACGCACAGACACACACAGACACACACACACAACACACGGAACAATCCAAACACACACCATACACCACACACACACACCACGCACACACAACACACGGACCCACACACACCACAAACACACAGATACACAGACACACACCACACACACACACCACACACGCACAAAAACACACACACAGACCCACACACACCACACACACCCCACACCCCACACACACACACACACCACACACACACCACACCACGCCACACAGACACACACACAACACACACACCACACACACAACACACACACCACACCACACACACCACACAGACCCACACACACCACACACACACCGCACACACACCACACACACACAGACATACACACACCACACACACCACACACACAGACCCACACACCACACACACACACACCACACACACCACACACAACACACACACAGACCTACAACACCACACACCACACACACCACACACACACAAACACACCACACACACACCACACACACACCACACACACACCACAAGCAACACCTACACAGACAGACACTCCCCACACACCAGACACACCACACAAAAACCACACACTCCACACACACACCACACACACCACACACACCACACACACACAGACACCACAAACACCACACACACACACACCACACAAACACACTCCACACACACCACACACACACCACACACAGCACACACACCACACACACACATAAACACACACACAGAAACACACACACCACAAACACCACACACACACCGCACACAACTCACCGTACAAACACCACACACCACACACACACACCACGCGCATACACCACACGGACCCACACACACCCTACACACACACACACCACACACACACCACACACACCACGCACACACCACACACACCACACACACGCACACACACACAGACAGACACTCCAGACACACACAGACACACACACACACCACACACACAGACCACACACACACAGACACACACACATATCACACAAAGCACACACAACACACAAACCCATACACACACATGAAACACACCACAAACCACACACACACACCACACACAGACACACACAGACACACACACACAACACACACAAACTACACACACACCACACACACACCACACAAACCACACACACACACCACACACACACACAGACACAAACACACACCACACAGACACCACACACAGACACACACACCACACACACACCACACACACGGCACACACACATAAACACACCACACACACACCACACACACACCACACACACACCACACACAGCACACACACACACAGAAACACACACCACAAACACACACAGACACACAGACACACACACACACCACACACACACCACACCACAACACACACAGCACACCACACACACCACACACACCTCACACACAGACACACACACCACACAGACACTGACACCCACACCCACACACACCACACACACCACACACAACACACACACCCCACAAACACCACACACACCGCATACAAAACCACACACACCACACACACACACAGACACACACACACACACCACACACACACCACACCACAGCACACACACCACACCACACACAACACAAAGACCCACAAACACCACACACACCACACACAGACACCACACACACACACCAAACACACCACAAACCACACACACACACCACGCACAGACACACACAGACACACACACACAACACACGGAACAATCCAAACACACACCATACACCACACACACACACCACGCACACACAACACACGGACCCACACACACCACAAACACACAGATACACAGACACACACCACACACACACACCACACACGCACAAAAACACACACACAGACCCACACACACCACACACACCCCACACCCCACACACACACACACACCACACACACACCACACCACGCCACACAGACCCACCCACAACACACACACCACACACACAACACACACACCACACCACACACACCACACAGACCCACACACACCACACACACACCGCACACACACAGACATACACACACCACACACACCACACACACAGACCCACACACCACACACACACACACCACACACACCACACACAACACACACACAGACCTACAACACCACACACCACACACACCACACACACACCTACACACACCACACACCACACACACCACACACACACACACCACACACACACCACAGCAACACATACACACACCACACACACACACACTCACACAGAAACACACACACACCACACACACACACCACACACAAGAACAGACACACACCACACACACACAGACACACACACATTTCACACAAAGCACACACCACACACAAACACACACACACACACCACACACACCACACACACCACACACACACACAGACCTACACACACCACACACCACACACACCACACACACACCTACACACACCACACACCACACACACCACACACAGACACACCACACACACACCACAAACAACACATACACACACCACACACACACACACTCACACACAGACACACACACACCACACACACACACCACACACAAGAACAGACACACACACACACCACACACACAGAGACACACAAACACACCACACACACACACACCACAAACACACAGACCCACACATATTTCACACAAAGCACACACCACACACAAACAAACACACACACCAAACACACTGCAAACCAAACACACCACACACAGACACACACACACAACACACACAAACTACACACACACCACACACACACCACACAAACCACACACACACCACACACACACAGACACACATACACACCACACAGACACCACACACAGACACACACACCACACACACCACACACACCGCACACACACACAAACACACCACACAAACAGACACACACACACCAACACACCACACACACAGACACACACACCACACAGACACAGACACACACAGACCCACACACACAACAAACACCACACACAACACACACAACACACGCACACAGAGGCACACACACACTACAAACACACACAGACACACATACGCCACACACACACACAGCACACACACACACACACACCCTCCACACACACCACACACACACCACACACACACCACACACAGCACACACACACACAGAAACACACACCACAAACACACACAGACACACAGACACACACACACACACCACACACACACCACACCACAACACACACAGCACACCACACACACCACACAGACCCACACACACCACACACACACACAGACCCACACACACCACACACCACACACACCACACACACCCTCACAGCACCCACACACCACACACACCACACACACACACACCACACACACACCACACACACACACCTCACACACACACAGACACACACACCAAACACAACACACACACACACCCACCACAAACACACACCACACACACAGACACACAGACACACACAGACACACCACACACACCACACACAACACACCACACACACACAGAGAGACACCACACACACCACACACAACACACCACACAAGCACCACACACCAAACACACACACCACGCACACACACCACACGGTCCCACACACACCACACACAAACACACACACACACCAACACACCACAAACCACACAGACACACCACAAACAGACACACACAGACACACACACACACCACACAAACCACACACACACACCACACACACAGAAAGACACACACACACACAACACACAACACACACACAGACACACACACCACACAGACACAGACACACACAGACCCACACACACCACACACACCACACACAACACACACACACACCACACACACACACACCACACACACACAAACACACCACACACACACCACACACACACAAACACACCACACACACACCACACACACACCACACACACACCACACACAAACCACAAGCAACACCTACACAGACAGACACACCACACACACCAGACACACCACACAAAAACCACACACTCCACACACACACCACACACACCACACACACCACACACACACAGACACCACAAACACCACACACACACACACACCACACAAACACACTCCACACACACCACACACACACCACACACAGCACACACACCA
Organism: Lemur catta; assembly: GCF_020740605.2. Lineage (NCBI taxonomy): Eukaryota > Metazoa > Chordata > Mammalia > Primates > Lemuridae > Lemur > Lemur catta. The sequence goes on along the minus strand of NC_059149.1, from coordinate 2,503,028 downwards.
CACACACACATAAACACACACACAGAAACACACACACCACAAACACCACACACACACCGCACACAACTCACCGTACAAACACCACACACCACACACACACACCACGCGCATACACCACACGGACCCACACACACCCTACACACACACACACCACACACACACCACACACACCACGCACACACCACACACACCACACACACGCACACACACACAGACAGACACTCCAGACACACACAGACACACACACACACCACACACACAGACCACACACACACAGACACACACACATATCACACAAAGCACACACAACACACAAACCCATACACACACATGAAACACACCACAAACCACACACACACACCACACACAGACACACACAGACACACACACACCACACACACACACCACACACAAGAACAGACACACACACACACCACACACACAGAGACACACAAACACACCACACACACACACACCACAAACACACAGACCCACACATATTTCACACAAAGCACACACCACACACAAACACACACACACACCAAACACACTGCAAACCAAACACACCACACACAGACACACACACACAACACACACAAACTACACACACACCACACACACACCACACAAACCACACACACACCACACACACACAGACACACATACACACCACACAGACACCACACACAGACACACACACCACACACACCACACACACCGCACACACACACAAACACACCACACAAACAGACACACACACACCAACACACCACACACACAGACACACACACCACACAGACACAGACACACACAGACCCACACACACAACAAACACCACACACAACACACACAACACACGCACACAGAGGCACACACACACTACAAACACACACAGACACACATATGCCACACACACACACAGCACACACAAACACACACACCCTCCACACACACCACACACACACCACACACACACCACACAGAGCACACACACACACAGAAACACACACCACAAACACACACAGACACACAGACACACACACACACCACACACACACCACACCACAACACACACAGCACACCACACACACCACACAGACCCACACACACCACACACACCACACACACACACAGACCCACACACACCACACACCACACACACCACACACACCCTCACAGCACCCACACAACACACACACCACACACACACACACCACACACACACCACACACACACACCTCACACACACACAGACACACACACCAAACACAACACACACACACACCCACCACAAACACACACCACACACACAGACACACAGACACACACAGACACACCACACACACCACACACAACACACCACACACACACAGAGAGACACCACACACACCACACACAACACACCACACAAGCACCACACACCAAACACACACACCACGCACACACACCACACGGTCCCACACACACCACACACAAACACACACACAACCAACACACCACAAACCACACAGACACACCACAAACAGACACACACAGACACACACACACCACACAAACCACACACACACACCACACACACAGAAAGACACACACACACACAACACACAACACACACACAGACACACACACCACACAGACACAGACACACACAGACCCACACACACGACACACAACACACACACACACCACACACACACACACCACACACACACAAACACACCACACACACACAAACACACCACACACACACCACACACACACCACACACACACCACACACACACCACAAGCAACACCTACACAGACAGACACACCACACACACCAGACACACCACACAAAAACCACACACTCCACACACACACCACACACACCACACACACCACACACACACAGACACCACAAACACCACACACACACACACACCACACAAACACACTCCACACACACCACACACACACCACACACAGCACACACACCACACACACACATAAACACACACAGAGTAACACACACACCACAAACACCACACACACACCGCACACAACTCACCGTACAAACACCACATACCACACACACACACCACGCGCATACACCACACGGACCCACACACACCCTACACACACACACCACACACACAACACACACACCACGCACACACCACACACACCACACACACGCACACCACGCACACACACACAGACAGACACACCAGACACACACAGACACACACACACACCACACACACAGACCACACACACACAGACACACACACATATCACACAAAGCACACACAACACACAAACCCATACACACACATGAAACACACCACAAACCACACACACACAACACACACAGACACGCACAGACACACACACACAACACACACAAACTACACACACACCACACACACACCACACAAACCACAGACACACACCACACACACACACGGACACAAACACACACCACACAGACACCACACACAGACACACACACCACACACACACCACACACACCACACACAACACACACACACCACACGCACACAGAGACACACACACACTACAAACACACACAGACACACACACACCACACATACACACACACCACACACACACCACACACAGCACACACACACCACACACACCACACACACCCCACAAACACCACACACACCGCACACAAAACCACACACACCACACACACACACAGACACACACACACACACCACACACACACCACACCACAGCACACACAACACACCACACACAACACAAAGACCCACACACACCACACACACCACACACAGACACCACACACACACACCAAACACACCACAAACCACACACACACACCACGCACAGACACACACAGAAACACACACACAACACACGGAACAATCCAAACACACACCATACACCACACACACACACCACGCACACACAACACACGGACCCACACACACCACAAACACACAGATACACAGACACACACCACACACACACACCACACACGCACAAAAACACACACACAGACCCACACACACCACACACACCCCACACCCCACACACACACACACACCACACACACACCACACCACGCCACACACACCACACACACACCACACACACCACAACACACACACCACAACACACACACCACACAGACCCACACACACCACACACACACCACACACACCACACACACCACACACACACAGACATACACACACCACACACCACACACACCACAACACACACACAAACACCACACAAACACACAGACACCACACACACCACACATACCACACACACACCACACACACACAGAGACACACACCTACACCCTACACACACAGACACATCACGCACACCACACACAAAAACACCACACACACACACCACACACACACACTCACATACACGGAAACACACACACACACACACCACACAGACACCACACACAGCACACACACCAAACACACACACCACACACAGACACCACACACACACCACTCGCACCACACACACACACCGCACACACACACACTACACCCACCACACAAATACACACCACACACACACCACACACACACAGAGACACACACAAACACACCACACACAGACACCAGACACACCACACAGACACACAAACCACACACGCACCACACACACAAACTCCACACACACACAAAGATTCCACAGACACCACACGAACCACACACACAGACACACACACCACACACACCACACACACACACACCCCACACACCCCACACACACACCACAAACACGACACACACACACCACACACACACCACACACACACACAGACACACACACCACACACACACCACACACACACAGACACACAAAGACACCACACGCACAGCACACACACACCACACACACCATAAACACACACATCACACACACACACCAGACACACCACACAGACACACACACACCACACACACACCACACACACCACACACACCACACACACCACACATACTCACACAGATCCACACACACAACACACACCACACACACCACAAACACCACGCACACACACCACACACCCAGACACACACAGACACACACACACCACACACACAAACAGACACAGACACACACAACACACACACACACCACAAACACCACACACACCGCACACACACACCACACACACCACACACACACCACACACACAGACACACACACCACACACACACCACACACACCACTCACACACACCTCACACAGACACCACACACACACACAGACACAGACACACACCACACACACACACCACACACACACAGACACACCCACACACCACACACACACCACACTCACACCACACACACCATAAACACACACATCACACACACACACCAGACACACCACACAGACACACACACACCACACACACCACACACACCCCACAAACACCACACACACCGCACACAAAACCACACACACCACACACACACACACAGACACACACACACACACCACACACACACCACACCACAGCACACACAACACACCACACACAACACAAAGACCCACACACACCACACACACCACACACACACACCACACACACAGACACACACACATATCACACAAAGCACACACAACACACAAACCGATACACACACACGAAACACACCACAAACCACACACACACACCACACACAGACACACACACACAACACACACAAACTACACACACACCACACACACACCACACAAACCACACACACACACCACACACACACAGACACACACACACCACACACAGCACACACACATAAACACACCACACACACACAGACACACACACACCACACACACCTCACACACAGACACACACACCACACAGACACTGACACCCACACCCACACACACCACACACACCACACACAACACACCCAGCACACACACACACAGAATTACACACACCACACACACACACCACAAACACCACACACACAGCACACACACACACACCACACACACACCACACACACAAACACCACACAAACACACAGACACCACACACACCACACATACCACACACACACCACACACACACAGAGACACACACCTACACCCTACACACACAGACACACCACGCACACCACACACAAAAACACCACACACACACACACCACACACACACACACCACACACACTCACATACACGGAAACACACACACACACACCACACACAGACACCACACACACCACACACACCAAACACACACACCACACACAGACACCACACACACACCACACGCACCACACACACACACCGCAAACACACACACTACACACACCACACAAATACACACCACACACACACCACACACACACAGACACACACAAACACACCACACACAGACACCAGACACACCACACAGACACACACACCACACACACACCACACACACAAACTCCACACACACACAAAGACTCCACAGACACCACACGAACCACACACACAGACACACACACCACACACACCACACACACACACACCCCACACACCCCACACACACACCACAAACACGACACACACACACAACAAACACACCACACACACACAGACACACACACCACACACACACCACACACACACAGACACACAAAGACACCACACGCACAGCACACACACACCACACACACCATAAACACACACATCAAACACACACACCAGACACACCACACAGACACACACACACCACACACACACCACACACACCACACACACCACACACACCACACACACTCACACAGATCCACACACACAACACACACCACACACACCACACACACCACGCACACACACCACACACCCAGACACACACAGACACACACACACCACACACACAAACAGACACAGACACACACAACACACACACACCACAAACACCACACACACCGCACACACACACCACACACACCACACACACACCACACACACAGACACACACACCACACACACACCACAAACACCACTCACACACACCTCACACACACACCACACACACACACAGACACAGACACACACACCACACACACCCACCACACACACACAGACACACCCACACACCACACACACACCACACTCACACCACACACACCATAAACACACACATCACACACACACACCAGACACACCACACAGACACACACACACCACACACACCACACACACCCCACAAACACCACACACACCGCACACAAAACCACACACACCACACACACACACAGACACACACACACACACCACACACACACCACACCACAGCACACACACCACACCACACACAACACAAAGACCCACAAACACCACACACACCACACACAGACACCACACACACACACCAAACACACCACAAACCACACACACACACCACGCACAGACACACACAGACACACACACACAACACACGGAACAATCCAAACACACACCATACACCACACACACACACCACGCACACACAACACACGGACCCACACACACCACAAACACACAGATACACAGACACACACCACACACACACCACACACGCACAAAAACACACACACAGACCCACACACACCACACACACCCCACACCCCACACACACACACACACCACACACACACCACACCACGCCACACAGACCCACACACAACACACACACCACACACACAACACACACACCACACCACACACACCACACAGACCCACACACACCACACACACACCGCACACACACAGACATACACACACCACACACACCACACACACAGACCCACACACCACACACACACACACCACACACACCACACACAACACACACACAGACCTACAACACCACACACCACACACACCACACACACACCTACACACACCACACACCACACACACCACACACACACACACACCACACACACCACACACACACCTACACACACCACACACCACACACACCACACACAGACACACCACACACACACCACAAACAACACATACACACACCACACACACACACACTCACACACAGACACACACACACCACACACACACACCACACACAAGAACAGACACACACACACACCACACACACAGAGACACACAAACACACCACACACACACACACCACAAACACACAGACCCACACATATTTCACACAAAGCACACACCACACACAAACACACACACACACCAAACACACTGCAAACCAAACACACCACACACAGACACACACACACAACACACACAAACTACACACACACCACACACACACCACACAAACCACACACACACCACACACACACAGACACACATACACACCACACAGACACCACACACAGACACACACACCACACACACCACACACACCGCACACACACACAAACACACCACACAAACAGACACACACACACCAACACACCACACACACAGACACACACACCACACAGACACAGACACACACAGACCCACACACACAACAAACACCACACACAACACACACAACACACGCACACAGAGGCACACACACACTACAAACACACACAGACACACATACGCCACACACACACACAGCACACACACACACACACACCCTCCACACACACCACACACACACCACACCACAACACACACAGCACACCACACACACCACACAGACCCACACACACCACACACACCACACACACACACAGACCCACACACACCACACACCACACACACCACACACACCCTCACAGCACCCACACACCACACACACCACACACACACACACCACACACACACCACACACACACACCTCACACACACACAGACACACACACCAAACACAACACACACACACACCCACCACAAACACACACCACACACACAGACACACAGACACACACAGACACACCACACACACCACACACAACACACCACACACACACAGAGAGACACCACACACACCACACACAACACACCACACAAGCACCACACACCAAACACACACACCACGCACACACACCACACGGTCCCACACACACCACACACAAACACACACACACACCAACACACCACAAACCACACAGACACACCACAAACAGACACACACAGACACACACACACACCACACAAACCACACACACACACCACACACACAGAAAGACACACACACACACAACACACAACACACACACAGACACACACACCACACAGACACAGACACACACAGACCCACACACACCACACACACCACACACAACACACACACACACCACACACACACACACAAACACACCACACACACACCACACACACACAAACACACCACACACACACCACACACACACCACACACACACCACACACACACCACAAGCAACACCTACACAGACAGACACACCACACACACCAGACACACCACACAAAAACCACACACTCCACACACACACCACACACACCACACACACCACACACACACAGACACCACAAACACCACACACACACACACACCACACAAACACACTCCACACACACCACACACACACCACACACAGCACACACACCACACACACATAAACACACACACAGAAACACACACACCACAAACACCACACACACACCGCACACAACTCACCGTACAAACACCACACACCACACACACACACCACGCGCATACACCACACGGACCCACACACACCCTACACACACACACACCACACACACACCACACACACCACGCACACACCACACACACCACACACACGCACACACACACAGACAGACACTCCAGACACACACAGACACACACACACACCACACACACAGACCACACACACACAGACACACACACATATCACACAAAGCACACACAACACACAAACCCATACACACACATGAAACACACCACAAACCACACACACACACCACACACAGACACACACAGACACACACACACCACACACACACACCACACACAAGAACAGACACACACACACACCACACACACAGAGACACACAAACACACCACACACACACACACCACAAACACACAGACCCACACATATTTCACACAAAGCACACACCACACACAAACACACACACACACCAAACACACTGCAAACCAAACACACCATACACAGACACACACACACAACACACACAAACTACACACACACCACACGCACACCACACAAACCACACACACGCCACACACACACAGACACACATACACACCACACAGACACCACACACAGACACACACACCACACACACCACACACACCGCACACACACACAAACACACCATACAAACAGACACACACACACCAACACACCACACACACAGACACACACACCACACAGACACAGACACACACAGACCCACACACACAACAAACACCACACACAACACACACAACACACGCACACAGAGGCACACACACACTACAAACACACACAGACACACATACGCCACACACACACACAGCACACACACACACACACCCTCCACACACACCACACACACACCACACACACACCACACACAGCACACACACACACAGAAACACGCACCACAAACACACACAGACACACAGACACACACACACACCACACACACACCACACCACAACACACACAGCACACCACACACACCACACAGACCCACACACACCACACACACCACACACACACACAGACCCACACACACCACACACCACACACACCACACACACCCTCACAGCACCCACACACCACACACACCACACACACACACACCACACACACACCACACACACACACCTCACACACACACAGACACACACACCAAACACAACACACACACACACCCACCACAAACACACACCACACACACAGACACACAGACACACACAGACACACCACACACACCACACACAACACACCACACACACACAGAGAGACACCACACACACCACACACAACACACCACACAAGCACCACACACCAAACTCACACACCACGCACACACACCACACGGTCCCACACACACCACACACAAACACACACACACACCAACACACCACAAACCACACAGACACACCACAAACAGACACACACAGACACACACACACACCACACAAACCACACACACACACCACACACACAGAAAGACACACACACACACAACACACAACACACACACAGACACACACACCACACAGACACAGACACACACAGACCCACACACACCACACACACCACACACAACACACACACACACCACACACACACACACCACACACACACAAACACACCACACACACACCACACACACACCACACACACACCACACACACACCACAAGCAACACCTACACAGACAGACACACCACACACACCAGACACACCACACAAAAACCACACACTCCACACACACACCACACACACCACACACACCACACACACACAGACACCACAAACACCACACACACACACACACCACACAAACACACTCCACACACACCACACACACACCACACACAGCACACACACCACACACACACATAAACACACACACAGAAACACACACCACAAACACCACACACACACCGCACACAACTCACCGTACAAACACCACACACCACACACACACACCACGCGCATACACCACACGGACCCACACACACCCTACACACACACACACCACACACACACCACACACACCACGCACACACCACACACACCACACACACGCACACACACACAGACAGACACTCCAGACACACACAGACACACACACACACCACACACACAGACCACACACACACAGACACACACACATATCACACAAAGCACACACAACACACAAACCCATACACACACATGAAACACACCACAAACCACACACACACACCACACACAGACACACACAGACACACACACACAACACACACAAACTACACACACACCACACACACACCACACAAACCACACACACACACCACACACACACACAGACACAAACACACACCACACAGACACCACACACAGACACACACACCACACACACACCACACACACGGCACACACACATAAACACACCACACACACACAGACACACACACACCACACACACCTCACACACAGACACACACACCACACAGACACTGACACCCACACCCACACACACCACACACACCACACACAACACACACACACCACACGCACACAGAGACACACACACACTACAAGCACACACAGACACACACACACCACACATACACACACACCACACACACACCACACACAGCACACACAGCACACACACACAGAAACACACACACCACACACACACACCACAAACACCACACACACAGCACACACACACACCACACACACAAACACCACACAAACACACAGACACCACACACACCAACCATACCACACACACACCACACACACACAGAGACACACACCTACACCCTACACACACAGACACATCACGCACACCACACACAAAAACACCACACACACACACCACACACACACACACACTCACATACACGGAAACACACACACACACACACCACACAGACACCACACACAGCACACACACCAAACACACACACCACACACAGACACCACACACACACCACTCGCACCACACACACACACCGCACACACACACACTACACCCACCACACAAATACACACCACACACACACCACACACACACAGAGACACACACAAACACTCCACACACAGACACAAGACACACCACACAGACACACACACCACACACACACCACACACACAAACTCCACACACACACAAAGATTCCACAGACACCACACGAACCACACACACAGACACACACACCACACACACCACACACACACACACCCCACACACCCCACACACACACCACAAACACGACACACACACACAACACACACACCACACACACACACAAACACACACACCACACACACACCACACACACACAGACACACAAAGACACCACACGCACAGCACACACACACCACACACACCATAAACACACACATCACACACACACACCAGACACACCACACAGACACACACACACCACACACACACCACACACACCACACACACCACACACACCACACATACTCACACAGATCCACACACACAACACACACCACACACACCACAAACACCACGCACACACACCACACACCCAGACACACACAGACACACACACACCACACACACAAACAGACACAGACACACACAACACACACACACACCACAAACACCACACACACCGCACACACACACCACACACACCACACACACACCACACACACAGACACACACACCACACACACACCACACACACCACTCACACACACCTCACACAGACACCACACACACACACAGACACAGACACACACCACACACACACACCACACACACACAGACACACCCACACACCACACACACACCACACTCACACCACACACACCATAAACACACACATCACACACACACACCAGACACACCACACAGACACACACACAAACACACACAGACACACACACACACCACACATACACACACACCACACACACACCACACACACCACACACACACCACACACAGCACACACAGCACACACACACAGAAACACACACACCACACACACACACCACAAACACCACACACACAGCGCACACACACACACCACACACACACCACACACACAAACACCACACAAACACACAGACACCACACACACCACACATACCACACGCACACCACACACACACAGAGACACACACCTACACCCTACACACACAGACACACCACGCAAACCACACACAAAAACACCACACACACACACACCACACACACACACACCACACACACTCACATACACGGAAACACACACACACACACCACACACAGACACCACACACACCACACACACCAAACACACACACCACACACAGACACCACACACACACCACACGCACCACACACACACACCGCAAACACACACACTACACACACCACACAAATACACACCACACACACACCACACACACACACAGACACACACAAACACACCACACACAGACACCAGACACACCACACAGACACACACACCACACACACACCACACACACAAACTCCACACACACACAAAGACTCCACAGACACCACACGAACCACACACACAGACACACACACCACACACACCACACACACACACACGCCACACACACACAGACCCACACACACCACACACCACACACACAGACCCACACACACCACACACCACACACAACACACACACACAGCACACACCATACACACACAGAGACACACACAGACACACACACCACACACAAAGTACACACACAGCACACACACACCACACTAACCACACACACACACCACACAGACACCACACACAGACACACACAGCACACACAGCACACACACCACACACACACACCACACACAAACCACACACACACCACACACAAAAACACACCACACACACAACAAACACACACACCACACACACAAAACACACACACACAGACACACACACACACCACAAACACACACACCACACACACACAGACACACACACAACACACACAGACACACACAGAGACCACACACAGACCGCAAACCACACACACACCACAGACACCACACACACACACCACACCACACACACCTCACACACCACACACACCACACACACACCACACAGACTCACACACACCACACACCACACACACCACACACACCACACTGATACCACACACACACACACCACACACACCACACACTCTGCACAAAGCCACACACAGACACCACACACACCACACACACACACCACACACACCACACACACACCGCACAGACCCACACACACCGCACACACCACACCCACACACCAAACACACCACACACACACCGCACAGACCCACACACACCACACACACCACACACACCACACCACAACACACGGACCCACACACAACACACAGACCACACACACACCACACACACACACCACAAACACACACAGACACACAGACACACACACACCACACACACACCACACACACACCACACCAAAACACATACACTACAGCACACACACCACACAGACCCACACACACCACACACAGACACCACACACAGCACACACACCACACACACACCAAACACACACCACACACACACCACACATACCACATACACAGACACACCACACACACACGACACACACGACACACACCACACACAGCACACACACACACCACACACACCACACACACACCACGCACACCACTCACACACACCTCACACACACACCACACACACACACAGACACAGACACACACACCACACACACACACCATAAACACCACACACACACCACACACACACACACCACACACACACACAGAGCACAAACAACAGGCACCACACACACACAGACACACACATATCAGAGAAAGCACACACCACACACAAACACACAGACACACACACACCAAACACACCACACAGCACACACACACACCACACACAGCACACACCACGCACACACACCACACACACACACACCACAAACACAAACAGACACACACAGCACAACCACACACACACACAACACACACACACCACACACACACAGACACACAGACACACACCACACACACACCACACACACACGCAGAGAAACACACACCACATACAGACACCACACACACGACACACACCTCACACACCACACACCACACACACACACACCACACACACACCACACACACACCACACACACCACATACACAGACACACCACACACACGACACACACACGACACACACCACACACACCACACACATCACACACACAGAGACCCACACACCCCACACACCACATACACCACACACGCACACACAGACCCACACACACCACGCACACACACCACACACACGACTCACACATAGCACACACCACACACACCACACACACAGACAACACACACCACGCACACACCAGACACACCACACAAAAACCACACACTCCACACACACAACACACACACCACACACACCACACAGACACAGACACCTCAAACACACACAGACACAGACACGACACAAACACACCACACACACACACACACCACACAGACACACCACACACACACAGACACACAGGCACAAACCACACAGACAGCACACACACACACAACACGCACACGCAGAGACACACACACCACATACAGACACCACACACACCACACACACCACACAGACACCACACACACACACCACACACACACCACACACTCTGCACACACACCACACACAGACACCACACACACCACACACACACACCACACACACACCACACGCACACCACACACACCACATGCACAGACACACCACACACACGACACACACACCACACACACCACACACACCACACACACACACAGACCCACACACACCACACACCCACACACCACACACACGACACACACATAGCACACACCACACACACCACACACACACCACACACAAACACACCAGACACATACACCACACACACACCACACATGCACACCTCACACACACACCAAACACACACACACACCACACACACCGCAAACACACACCACACACACACAGACACACAGACACACAGAGACACACCACACAAACCACACACAACACACCACACACACATACAGACAAACCACACACACCACCCACAACACACCACACAAACACCACACACCACACACACAAACCATGCACACACACCACACGGACCCACACACACCACACGGACCCACACACACCACACACTCCACACATACCACACACACACCCACACACCACACACCACACACACCACGCACACACACAGACACAGACACACACACCACACACACACACAGACACACAAACACACCACACACACACACACATCACACAAAGCACACACCACACAGAAACACACACACACACCAAACAAACCACAAACCACACACACACACCACACACAGACACACACAGACACACACACAACACACACAAACTAAACACACACCACACACACACCAAACAAACCACAAACACACAACACACAGACACCACACACAGAGACACACACCACAAATACACCACACACACAGACACACACACCACACAGACACAGAAACACACAGACCCACACACACCACACACACCACACACAACACACACACACTACACGCACAAACACACACTCCACACACCACACACACACCACACACACACCACACATAGCACACACACCACACACACACCACACAGACACCACACATAGCACACACACCACACACACAGAAACACACACACCACACACAAACACCACAAACGCCACACACACAGCACACACACGACACACACACACACAGACAAATGCACCACACACACACACAGACAAATACACCACACACACCGACACACCACACACACACACACACCACACACCACACACACACAGACACACACACACCACACACACACACCACACACACACAGACACACAGACTCACAGCAAACACACACCACACACACACACAGACACACACACACACCACACACATACACCAGACACACCACACAGACACAGACACACCACACACACACCACACACACAGCACACACACAAACACACCACACGCACACAGACACACACACACCACACACACCACACACAGAGACACACACACCACACAAACGCAGACACACGCAGACCCACACACACCACACACACCACACACAACACACACACACCACACGCACACAGAGACACACACACTCTAGAAACACACACAGACACACGCACACCACACACACACACACACCACACACACACCACACACAGCACACACACCACACACACACAGAAACACACACACCACACAAACACACCACAAATACCACACGCACAGCACACACACACACAGCACACACACCACAGACACAGAAACACACCACACACACACACACCACACACACAGACACACACACATATCACACAAAGCACACACCACACACAAAGACACACACACACCAAAAACACCACAAACGACACACACACCACACACAGACACACACAGGCACACACACAGCACACAAACCACACACACACCACACACACACAGACACACACACACACCACACAGACACCACACACAGACACACACACCACACACACACCACACCACACCACACAGACCCACACACAAAACACACACCACACACACACCACAACACACACACCACACCACACACACCACACAGACCCACACAGACCACACAACCACACACACCACAAACACACACACAGACCCACACACACCACACACCACACACACCACACACACACCCACAGACCCACACACACCACACACACCACACACACATGGCACACACCCCACACACCACACACACACACACACACACCACACACCACACACACACCACACACACCACACACACACCACACACACACACAACACACCCACCACAAGCACACACCACACACACACAACTACACAGACACACACAGACACACCACACACACCACACACAACACACCACACACACACAGACACACCACACACACCACACACAACACACCACACACACACCACACACCACAGACACATCACGCACACAAAACACACGGACCCACACACACCACAGACACACACACACACCACACACACACCACACACACCACGCACACACCTCACAAACCACACACATCACACACACACACACCACGGACACACCACACACACCACACACACAGCTCACACACACACCACACACACACACAGACACAGACACACACACCACACACACACAGACACACAAACACACCACACACACACCACACACACAGACACACACACCTATCACACAAAGCACACACCACACACAAACTACACACACACCACACACACACTACACAAACCAAACACACACACCACACACACACAAAGACACACACACACCACACAGACACCACACACAGACACACACACCACACACACACCACACACGCCACACACAGAAACCACACACACCACACACAAACCACACACACCACACACAAACCACACACACACCACACAGACACAAACACACCACACACACCACACACACACAAACACACCACACACACACCACACACACCACACACACACCACACACACCACACACACCACACACACACAGACACCACAAACACACACAGACACACACACACCACACACACACAGACACAAACACACACCACACACACAGACACACAGACACACACCACAGACACCCCCCACACACACAACACACCCACAACACACACCACACACACAGACACACAGACACACACCACACACACATACCACACACACACCACACTGACACAGAGACACACACACAACATACAGACACCAACACACCACACACACCTCACACACCACACACACGACACAGACACCACACACACACACACCACACACACAAAACACACTCTGCACACACACCACACACACACACCACAAACACCACACACACAGCACACACACAGCACACACACACCACACATACCACATACACAGACACACCACACACACGACACACACCACAAACACCACACACACACACCACACACACCACAGACACACCACTCACACCACTCAAACACACCTCACACACACACCACACAAACACACAGCACACACAACAGGCACCACAAACACACTGACACACACACACCAAACACACCACACACCACCACACACACCACACACAGCACACACCACACACACACCACACACACCATACACACACACCACACCCACCACAAACACACCACACACACACAGACACACAGACACACACAGACACACCACACACAACACACACAACAAAACACACACACAGACACACCACACACACCACACACAACACACCACACACCACACACACACATCATGCACACACAACACACGGATCCACACACACCACACACACACACACACCACACACACACCACACACACCACGCACAGACCACACAAACCGCACACATCACACACACACACCACGCACACACACCACGCACACAGCACTCACACCACACACACCTCACACACACACCACACACACACAGACTCAGAAACACACACCACACACACAAACACACCACACACACCACACAAACCACACACACAAATACACACACATATCACACAAAGCACACACCAAACACAAACACACACACCAAGCACACCACAAACCACACACACACACCACACACAGACACACAGACACACACACATCACACACACACCACACAAACCACACACACACACCACACACACACAGACACACACACACCACACAGACACCACACACAGACACACACACCACACACACACCACACAAACCACACACACCACACACAAACCACACACACCACACGCAAACCACACACACACCACACACACAAACACACCACAAACACACAGACACACAGAGACACACACACAAGACACACACCACACACACAGACACACACACCACACAGACACAGACACACACAGACCCACACACACCACACACACCACACACAACACACACACACCACACGCACACAGAGACACAGACACTACAAACACACACAGACACACATACACCACACACACAGACACCACAAACACCACACACACACACACCACACAAACACACTCCACACACACCACACACACACCACACACAGCACACACACCACACACACACATAAACACACACACAGAAACACACACACCACAAACACCACACACACACACCACAAACACCACACACAGCACACACACACACCACACACACACACCACACACACAAACACCACACAAACACACAGACACCACACACACCACACACACACCACACACACCACACACACACCACACACACCACTCACACACACCTCACACAGACACCACACACACACACAGACACAGACACTCACACCACAGACACACACCACACACACAGACACACCCACACACCACACACACACCACACTCACACCACACACACCATAAACACACACATCACACACACACACCAGACACACCACACAGACACACACACACCACACACACCACACACACACACCACAAACACCACACACAGCACACACACACACCACACACACAAACACCACACAAACACACAGACACCACACACACCACACATACCACACACACACCACACACACACAGAGACACACACCTACACCCTACACACACAGACACATCACGCACACCACACACAAAAACACCACACACAAACACCACACACACACACACACACTCACATACACGGAAACACACACACACACACACCACACAGACACCACACACAGCACACACACCAAACACACACACCAAACACAGACACCACACACACACCACTCGCACCACACACACACACCACACACACACACACTACACCCACCACACAAATACACACCACACACACACCACATACACACACAGACACACGCCCAACAGGCACCACGCACACATACCACACACACAGACACACACACATATCACAGAAAGCACACACCACAAACAAACACACAGAAACACACACACCAAACACACCACGCACCACACACACACACCACACACAGCACACACCACACACACACCACACACACACAGACACACACATACCACACAGAAACTACACACACACCACACACACGAAACACACACAGACACGGTACACACACACCACACACAACAGACACACACCGCACACACACACTCCCACACACACAGACACACACACACCACACACACCACACACACACACATACCACGCACACACACCACACACACACACACAGACACACACACACCACACACACACCACACACACACAGACACACAAAGACACCACACGCACAGCACACACACACGACACACACCATAAACACACACATCACACACACACACCAGACACACCACACAGACACACACACACCACACACACCACACACACACCACACACACCACACATACTCACACAGATCCACACACACAACACACACCACACACACCACAAACACCACGAACACACACCACACACCCAGACACACACAGACACACACACCACACACACAGACACAGACACACATAACACACACACACACCACAAACACCACACACACCGCACACACACACCACACACACCACACACACACCACACACACCACACACACACCACACACACCACTCACACACACCTCACACAGACACCACACACACACACAGACACACTCACACCACACACACACACCACACACACAGACACACCCACACACCACACACACACCACACTCACACCACACACACCATAAACACACACATCACACACACACACCAGACACACCACACAGACACACACACACCACACACACCACACACACACACCACAAACACCACACACAGCACACACACACATCACACACACACACCACACACACAAACACCACACAAACACACACACCACACACACCACACATACCACACACACACCACACACACACAGAGACACACACCTACACCCTACACACACAGACACATCACGCACACCACACACAAAAACACCACACACAAACACCACACACACACACACACACTCACATACACGGAAACACACACACACACACCACACAGACACCACACACAGCACACACACCAAACACACACACCAAACACAGACACCACACACACACCACTCGCACCACACACACACACCGCACACACACACACTACACCCACCACACAAATACACACCACACACACACCACACACACACAGACACACACAAACACACCACACACAGACACCAGACACACCACACAGACACACACACCACACACACAAACTCCACACACACACAAAGATTCCACAGACACCACACGAACCACACACACAGACACACACACCACACACACCACACACACACACACCACACACCCCACACACACACCACAAACACGACACACACACACAACACACACACCACACACACACACAGACACACACACACCACACACACCAAACACACACCACACCCACAGCACACACACTCCACACATCAACACACAGACAACACCACACACACCACACAGACCCACACACACCACACACACCACAACACCACACACACACAGACCCACACACCACACACACACCACACACACCACACACACACAGACGGACCCACACACACCACAGACACACACAGACCCACACACACCACACACCACACAGACCACACACACACCACACACACACCACACACACACACACCACACACACACCACACACACACACCTCACACACACCACACACACACACAGACACAGACACACACACCACACACACCACAGAGACCCACACACACCACACACAACACACACACAAACACCAAGAACACACACCACAAACCCACACACACACAGACACACCAACACCGCACACACACCACACACACACAACCACACACACACAGACCCACACACACCACACACACCACACACACCACACACACCACAACACAGCACACAGACCCACACACAACACACACATCACACACACACCACAAACGCACACAGACACACACACACACACCACACACACACCACACCACAACACACACACCACACCACACACACCACACAGACCCACACACACCACACACACCACACACACACACCATACACACACAGAGACACACACAGACACACACACACCACACACAAAGTACACACACACCACACACACACCACACAAATCACAGACACACACCACACACACACCACACAGACACCACACACAGACACACACACCACACACACCACACACACCACACACACACACCACACACAAACCACACACACACCACACACACAAACACACCAGACACAACACAAACACACACACCACACACACAAAACACACACACACAGACACACACACACCACAAACACAAACACCACGCACACACAGACACACACACAACACACACACAGACACACACAGAGACCACACACACACCGCAAACCACACACACACCACACTCACACTACACACACACACACAACACACAGACCCACTCACACGCAAACCACACAGACGGCTGATGCTAACCCTAACCCTAACACTATACTAGGTTTGATGATAACCCTATCCCTAACCATAACACTATCCTAGGGCTGATGCTGACCCTAACCCTAACACTAACCTAGGGCTGATGCTAACCGTAACCCTAACCCTAAAACTATCCTAGGGCTGATGCTAACCCTAACCCTAACACTATCCTAGGGCTGATGCTAACTCTAACCCTAAACCTAACACTATCCTTGGGATGATGCTAACCCTCACCCTAACCCTAACACTATCCTAGGGCTGATGCTAACCCAAACCCTAACACTAACACTATCCTAGGGCTGATGCTAACCCTAACCCTAACACTATCCTAGGGCTGATGATAACCCTAACCATAACCATAACTCCAACTATATCCTAGGGGTGATGCTAACCCTAACCCTAACACTATCCTAGGGCTGATGCTAACTGTAACCCTAACCCTAACACTATGCTAGGGCTGATGCTTACCCTAACCCTAACCCTAACACCATCCTAGGGCTGATGCTAACCCTAACCCTAACCCTAACACTATCCTAGGTCGGATGCTAACCCTAACCCTAAGACAATCCTAGGGCTGAAGTTAACCCTAACACTAACCCTAACACTATCCTAAGACTAATGCTAACCCTAAAACTAACACTATCCTAGGGCTGATGCTTACCCTAACCCTAACCCTAACACTATCCTAGGGCTGATGCTAACCATAACCCTAACACTATCCTATGGCTGATGATAACCCTAACCCTAACCCTAACACAATCCTAGGGCTGATGCCAACCTTAAACCTAACATTATCCTAGGGCTGATGCTAACCCTAACCCTAACCCTAACACTATCTTAGGGCTGATGCTAACCCTAACCCTAACCCTAACACTATCCTAGGGCTGATGCTAACCCTAACCCTAACACTATCCTAGGGCTGATGCTAACCATAACCCTAACCCTAACACTATCCTAGGGCTGATGCTAACCCGAAACCTAACACTATCCTAGGGCTGATGCTCACCCTAACCCTAAAACTAACACTATCCTAGGGCTGATGCTAGCCATAACCCTAACCCTAACACTATCCTCGGGCTGATGCTAACCCTAACACTAACCCTAACACTATCATAGGGCTGATGCTAAAACTAACCCTAACACTATACTAGGCCTGATGATAACCCTAACCCTAACCATAACACTATCCTAGGGCTGATGCTGACCCTAACCCTAACACTATCCTAGGGCTGATGCTAACCGTAACCCTAACCTTGACACTATCCTAGGGCTGATGCTAACCCTATCCCTAACACTATCCTAGGGCTGATGCTAACCCTAACCCTAAACCTAACACTATCCTAGGGCTAATGCTAACCCTTACCCTAACCCTAACACTATCCTAGGGCTAATGCTAACCCTAACCCTAACACTAACACTATTCTAGGGCTGATGCTAACCCTAACCCTAACACTATCCTAGGCCTGATAATAACCCTAACCCTAACTATATCCTAGGGGTGATGCTAACCCTAACCCTAACACTATCCTAGGGCTGATGCTAACCGTATCCCTAACCCTAACACGATCCTAGGGCTGATGCTAACCCTAACCCTAACCCTAACACTATCTTAGGTCTGATGCTAACCCTAACCCTAACACTCTCCCAGGGCTGATGCTCACCCTAACCGTAACCCTAACACTATCCCATGGCTGATGCTAACCCTAACCCTAACACTATCCTAGGGCTGATGATTACCTTAACCCTAACCCTAAAACCATCCTAGGGCTGATGCTAACCCTAACCCTAACCCTAACACTATCCTAGGTCTGATGCTAACACTAACCCAAACACTATCCTAGGGATGATGCTAACCCTAACCCTAACCCTAACACTCTCCTAGGGCTGAGGCTGACCCTAACCTTAACACTATCCTAGGGCTGATGTTAACCCTAACCCTAACCCTAACACTATCCTAGGAGTGAGGCTCACCCTAACCCTAACACTATCCTAGGGCTGATGCTAACCCTAACCCTAACCCTAACACTATCCTAGGGCTGATGCTGACCCTAACCCTAACACTATCCTAGGGCTGATGCTTACCGTAACCCTAACACTAACACTATCCTAGGGCTGATGCTAACCCTAACCCTAACACTATCCTAGGGCTGTAGCTAACCCTAACCATAACCCTAACACTATCCTAGGGCTGATGCTAACCCTAACCCTAACCCTAACACTATCCTAGGGCTGATTCTAACCCTAACGCTAACACTATACTAGGGCTGAGGCTTACCCTAACCCTAACCCTAACACTATCCTAGGGCTGATGATAACCCTAACCTTAACACTATCCTAGGACTGATGCTAACCCTAACCCTAAAACTAACACTATCCTAGGGCTGATGCTAACCCTAACCCTAACACTATCCTACGGCTGATGCTAACCCTAACCCTAACAGTATCCTAGGGCCGATGCTAACCCTAACCCTAACCCTAACACTATCCTAGGGCTGATGCTAACCCTAACCCTAACCCTAACCCTAAGACTATCCTAGGGCTGATGCTCTCCCTAACCCTAACACTATCCTAGGGCTGATGCTAACCCTAACCTAACCCTAACACTATCCTAGGGCTGATGCTAAACATAACACTAACCATAACACTATCCTAGGGCTGATGCGAACCCTAACCCTAACACTATCCTATTGCTGATGCTAACCCTAACCCTAACCCTAACACTCTCCTAGGGCTGAGGCTGACCCTAACCCTAACACTATCCAAGGGATGATGTTGACCCTAACCCTAACCCTAACACTATCCTAGGGGTGAGGCTAACCCTAACCCTAACACTATCCTAGGGCTGATGCTAACCCTAACCCTAACCCTAACAGTATCCTAGGGCTGATGCTAACCCTAAAATTAACACTATCCTAGGCCTGATGATAACCCTAACCCTAACCCTAACATTATCCTAAGGCTGATGCTGACCCTAACCCTAACACTATCCTAGGGCTGATGATAACCGTAACCCTAACCCTAACACTATCCTAGGGCTGATGCTAACCGTAACCGTAACACTATCCTAGCGCTGATGCTTACCCTCACACTAACCCTAACACTATCCTAGGGCTGATGCTAACCATAACCCTAACCCTAACAGTATGCTAGGGCTGATGTTAACAATAACCCTAACCCTAACCCTAACACTATCCTAGTGCTGATGGTAAACGTAACGCTAAGCCTAACACTATCCTAGGGCTGATGCTTACCCTAACCCTAACCGCAACACTATTATAGGGCTGATGCTAACCCTAACCCTAAACCTAACAATATCCTATTGCTGATGCTAACCCTTACCCTAACCCTAACACTATCCTAGGGCTGATGCTAACCCTAAGCCTAACTCTAACACTATCCTAGGGCTGATGCTAACCCTAACACTAACACTATCCTAGGCCTGATGATAATCCTAACCCTAACCGAAACACTATCCTAGGGCTGATGCTAACCCTAACGCTAACACTATCCTAGGGCTGATGCTAACCGTAACCCTAACCCTAACACTATCCTAGGGCTGATGATAACCCTAACCCTAACACTATCTAGGGCTGATGCTAACCCTAACCCTAACCTAACACTATCCTAGGGTTGATGCTAACTTTAACCCTAACACTATCCTAGGGCTGATGCTTACCCTAACCCTAACCCTAACACCATCCTAGGGCTGATGCTAACCCTAACCGTAACCCTAACACTATCCTGTGTCTGATGCTAACCCTAACGCTAACACTATCCTAGCGCTGATTCTAACCCTAACACTATCCTAGGGCTGATGCTAACCCTAAACCTAACACTATCCTAGGGCTGATTCTTACCCTAACCCTAACCCTAACACTATCGTAGGGCTGATGCTAACCCTAACCCTAACACTATCCTAAGGTTGATGCTAACCGTAACTCTAACACTATCCTAGTGCTGATGCTAACCCTAACCCTAAGACTATCCTAGAGCTGATGCTAACCCTAACCCTAACACTATCCTAGCGCTGATGCTAACCCTAACCCTAACCCTAACACTATCCTAGGGCTGATGCTAACCCTAACCCTAACACTATCCTAGGGCTGATGCTAACCCTAACCCTAACCCTAACACTATCGTAGGGCTGGTGCTAACCCTAACCCTAACCGTAACACTATCCTAGGGCTGATGCTAACCCTAACCCTAACCCTAACACTATCCTAGGGCTGATGCTAACCCGAACCCTAACACTATACTAGGCCTGATGATAAACCTAACCCTAACCATAACACTATCCTAAGGCTGATGCTGACCCTAACCCTAACACTATCCTAGGACTGATGCTAACCGTAACCCTAACCCTTACACTATCCTAGGGCTGATGCTAACCCTAACCCTAACACTATCCTAGGGCTGATGCTAACCCTAACCCTAAACCTAACACTATCCTTGGTCTGACGCTAACCCTAACCCTAACCCTAACACTATTCTAGGGCTGATGCTAACCCTAACCCTAACACTATCCTTGGCCTGATGATAACCCTAACCCTAAGCCTAACTATATCCTAGGGCTGATGCTAACCCTAATCCTAACACTATCCTAGGGCTGATGCTAACCGTAACCCTAACCCTAACACTATCCTAGGGCTGATGATAACCCTAACCGTAACACTATCCTAGGGCTGATGCCAACCCTAACCCTAATCCTAACACTATCCTAGGTCTGATGCTAACCCTAACCCTAACACTATCCTAGGGCTGATGCTAACCCTAACCCTAACCCTAACATTATCCTAGGGTTGATGCTAACCCTAACCCTTACACTATCCTAGGGCTGATGCTAACCGTAACCCTAACCCTAACACTATCCTAGGGCTGATGATATCCCTAACCCTAACACTATCCTAGGGCTGATGCTAACCCTAACCCTAACACTATTCTAGGGCTGATGCTTACCCTAACCCTAACCCTAACACTATCCTAGGGCAGATGCTTACCCTAACCCTAACACTATCCTAGGGCTGATTCTAACCCTAACCCTAACCCTAACACTATCCTAGGGCTGATGCTAACCCTAACCCTAACCCTAACCCTAACACTATCCTAGGGCTGATGCTAACCCTAACCCTAACACTATCCTAGGGCTGATGGTAACCCTAACCCTAACCCTAACACTATCCTAGGGCTGATGCTAAATGTAACACTAACCATAACACTATCCTAGGGCTGATGCTAACCCTAACCCTAACACTATCCTATTGCTGATGCTAACCCTAACCCTAACCATAACACTCTCCTAGGGCTGCCGCTGACCCTAACCCTAACACTATCCAAGGGCTGATGTTGACCCTAACCCTAACCCTAGCACTATCCTAGGGGTGAGGCTAACCCTAACCCTAACACTATCCTAGGGCTGATGCTAACCCTAACCAGAACCCTAACACTATCCTAGGGCTGATGCTAAACCTAAAATTAACACTATCCTAGGCCTGATGATAACCCTAACCCTAACCCTAACATTATCCTAGGGCTGATGCTGACCCTAACCCTAACACTATCCTAGGGCTGATGATAACCGTAACCCTAACCCTAACACTATCCTAGGGCTGATGCTAACTGTAACCCTAACACTATCCTAGGGTTCATGCTAACCCTAACCCTAACCCTAACAGTATCCTAGGGCTGATGTTAACCCTAACCCTAACCCTAACCCTAACACTATCCTAGTGCTGATGCTAACCCTAACCCTAACCGTAACACTATTCTAGGGCTGATGCTAACCCTAACCCGAACACTATACTAGGGCTGATGTTAACCCTAACCCTAACAGTATCCTAGGGCTGATGCTTACCCTAACCCTAACCCTAACACCATCCTAGGGCTGATGATAACAATAACCCTAACCCTAACACTATCATGGGTCTGATGCTAACCCTAACCCTAACACTATCCTAGGGCTGATTCTAACCCTAACCCTAACCCTAACACTATCCTAGGGCTGATGCTAACCCTAACCCTAACACTATCCTAGGGCTTATGCTTACCCTAACCCTAACCCTAACACTATCGGAGGGCTGATGCTAACCCTAACCCTAACACTATCCTAAGGCTGATGCTAACCGTAACTCTAACACTATCCTAGTGCTGATGCTAACCCTAACCCTAACACTATCCTAGGGCTGATGCTAACCCTAACCCTAACACTATCCTAGCGCTGATGCTAACCAGAACCCTAACCCTAACACTACCCTAAGGCTGTTGCTAATCCTAACCCTAACACTATCCTAGGACTGATGATAACCCTAACCATAACCCTAACACTATCCTAGGGCTGATGCTAACCCTAACCCTAACCCTAACACTATCCTAGGGCTGGTGCTAACCCTAAAACTAACACTATCCTAGGGCTGATGCTTACCCTAACCCTAACCCTAACAATATCCTAGGGCTGATGCTAACCCTAACCCTAACACTATCCTATGGCTGATGATAACCCTAACCCTAACCCTAACACAATCCTAGGGCTGATGCCAACCTTAAACCTAACATTATCCTAGGGCTGATGCTATCCCTAACCCTAACCCTAACACAATCCTAGGGCTGATGCCAACCTTAAACCTAACATTATCCTAGGGCTGATGCTAACCCTAACCCTAACCCTAACACTATCTTAGGGCTGATGCTAACCCTAACCCTAACCCTAACACTATCCTAGGGCTGATGCTAACCCTAACCCTAACACTATCCTAGGGCTGTAGGTAACCCTACCCGTAACCCTAACACTATCCTAGGGCTGATGCTAACCATAACCCTAACCCTAACACTATCCTAGGGCTGATGCTAACCCGAAACCTAACACTATCCTAGGGCTGATGCTCACCCTAACCCTAAAACTAACACTATCCTAGGGCTGATGCTAGCCATAACCCTAACCCTAACACTATCCTCGGGCTGATGCTAACCCTAACACTAACCCTAACACTATCATAGGGCTGATGCTAAAACTAACCCTAACACTATACTAGGCCTGATGATAACCCTAACCCTAACCATAACACTATCCTAGGGCTGATGCTTACCCTAACCCTAACACTATCCTAGGGCTGATGCTAACCGTAACCCTAACCTTGACACTATCCTAGGGCTGATGCTAACGCTATCCCTAACACTATCCTAGGGCTGATGCTAACCCTAACCCTAAACCTAACACTATCCTAGGGCTAATGCTAACCCTTACCCTAACCCTAACACTATCCTAGGGCTAATGCTAACCCTAACCCTAACACTAACACTATTCTAGGGCTGATGCTAACCCTAACCCTAACACTATCCTAGGCCTGATAATAACCCTAACCCTAACTATATCCTAGGGGTGATGCTAACCCTAACCCTAACACTATCCTAGGGCTGATGCTAACCGTATCCCTAACCCTAACACGATCCTAGGGCTGATGCTAACCCTAACCCTAACCCTAACACTATCCTAGGTCTGATGCTAACCCTAACCCTAACACTCTCCTAGGGCTGATGCTCACCCTAACCGTAACCCTAACACTATCCCATGGCTGATGCTAACCCTAACCCTAACACTATCCTAGGGCTGATGATTACCTTAACCCTAACCCTAAAACCATCCTAGGGCTGATGCTAACCCTAACCCTAACCCTAACACTATCCTAGGTCTGATGCTAACACTAACCCAAACACTATCGTAGGGATGATGCTAACCCTAACCCTAACCCTAACACTCTCCTAGGGCTGAGGCTGACCCTAACCTTAACACTATCCTAGGGCTGATGTTAACCCTAACCCTAACCCTAACACTATCCTAGGAGTGAGGCTCACCCTAACCCTAACACTATCCTAGGGCTGATGCTAACCCTAACCCTAACCCTAACACTATCCTAGGGCTGATGCTGACCCTAACCCTAACACTATCCTAGGGCTGATGCTTACCGTAACCCTAACACTAACACTATCCTAGGGCTGATGCTAACCCTAACCCTAACACTATCCTAGGGCTGTAGCTAACCCTAACCATAACCCTAACACTATCCTAGGGCTGATGCTAACCATAACCCTAACGCTAACACTATCCTAGGGCTGATGCTAACCGTAACCCTAACACTATCCTAGGGCTGATGCTAACCATAACCCTAAAACTAACACTATCCTAGGGCTGATGCTACCCATAACACTAACCCTAACACTATCCTAGTGCTGATGCTAACCCTAACCCTAACCCTAACACTATCCTAGGGCGGATGCTTACCCTAACCCTAACCCTAACACCATCCTAGGGCTGATGCTAACCCTAACCCTAACCCTAACTCAATCCTAGGTCTAATGCTAACCCTAACCCTAACACTATCCTAGGGCTGATGCTAACCCTAACCCTAACCCTAACACTATCCTAGGGCTGATTCTAACCCTAACGCTAACACTATACTAGGGCTGAGGCTTACCCTAACCCTAACCCTAACACTATCCTAGGGCTGATGATAACCCTAACCTTAACACTATCCTAGGACTGATGCTAACCCTAACCCTAAAACTAACACTATCCTAGGGCTGATGCTAACCCTAACCCTAACACTATCCTACGGCTGATGCTAACCCTAACCCTAACAGTATCCTAGGGCCGATGCTAACCCTAACCCTAACCCTAACACTATCCTAGGGCTGATGCTAACCCTAACCCTAACCCTAACCCTAAGACTATCCTAGGGCTGATGCTCTCCCTAACCCTAACACTATCCTAGGGCTGATGCTAACCCTAACCTAACCCTAACACTATCCTAGGGCTGATGCTAAACATAACACTAACCATAACACTATCCTAGGGCTGATGCGAACCCTAACCCTAACACTATCCTATTGCTGATGCTAACCCTAACCCTAACCCTAACACTCTCCTAGGGCTGAGGCTGACCCTAACCCTAACACTATCCAAGGGATGATGTTGACCCTAACCCTAACCCTAACACTATCCTAGGGGTGAGGCTAACCCTAACCCTAACACTATCCTAGGGCTGATGCTAACCCTAACCCTAACCCTAACAGTATCCTAGGGCTGATGCTAACCCTAAAATTAACACTATCCTAGGCCTGATGATAACCCTAACCCTAACCCTAACATTATCCTAAGGCTGATGCTGACCCTAACCCTAACACTATCCTAGGGCTGATGATAACCGTAACCCTAACCCTAACACTATCCTAGGGCTGATGCTAACCGTAACCGTAACACTATCCTAGCGCTGATGCTTACCCTCACACTAACCCTAACACTATCCTAGGGCTGATGCTAACCATAACCCTAACCCTAACAGTATGCTAGGGCTGATGTTAACAATAACCCTAACCCTAACCCTAACACTATCCTAGTGCTGATGCTAAACGTAACGCTAAGCCTAACACTATCCTAGGGCTGATGCTTACCCTAACCCTAACCGCAACACTATTATAGGGCTGATGCTAACCCTAACCCTAAACCTAACAATATCCTATTGCTGATGCTAACCCTTACCCTAACCCTAACACTATCCTAGGGCTGATGCTAACCCTAAGCCTAACTCTAACACTATCCTAGGGCTGATGCTAACCCTAACACTAACACTATCCTAGGCCTGATGATAATCCTAACCCTAACCGAAACACTATCCTAGGGCTGATGCTAACCCTAACGCTAACACTATCCTAGGGCTGATGCTAACCGTAACCCTAACCCTAACACTATCCTAGGGCTGATGATAACCCTAACCCTAACACTATCTAGGGCTGATGCTAACCCTAACCCTAACCTAACACTATCCTAGGGTTGATGCTAACTTTAACCCTAACACTATCCTAGGGCTGATGCTTACCCTAACCCTAACCCTAACACCATCCTAGGGCTGATGCTAACCCTAACCGTAACCCTAACACTATCCTGTGTCTGATGCTAACCCTAACGCTAACACTATCCTAGCGCTGATTCTAACCCTAACACTATCCTAGGGCTGATGCTAACCCTAAACCTAACACTATCCTAGGGCTGATTCTTACCCTAACCCTAACCCTAACACTATCGTAGGGCTGATGCTAACCCTAACCCTAACACTATCCTAAGGTTGATGCTAACCGTAACTCTAACACTATCCTAGTGCTGATGCTAACCCTAACCCTAAGACTATCCTAGAGCTGATGCTAACCCTAACCCTAACACTATCCTAGCGCTGATGCTAACCCTAACCCTAACCCTAACACTATCCTAGGGCTGATGCTAACCCTAACCCTAACACTATCCTAGGGCTGATGCTAACCCTAACCCTAACCCTAACACTATCGTAGGGCTGGTGCTAACCCTAACCCTAACCGTAACACTATCCTAGGGCTGATGCTAACCCTAACCCTAACCCTAACACTATCCTAGGGCTGATGCTAACCCGAACCCTAACACTATACTAGGCCTGATGATAAACCTAACCCTAACCATAACACTATCCTAAGGCTGATGCTGACCCTAACCCTAACACTATCCTAGGACTGATGCTAACCGTAACCCTAACCCTTACACTATCCTAGGGCTGATGCTAACCCTAACCCTAACACTATCCTAGGGCTGATGCTAACCCTAACCCTAAACCTAACACTATCCTTGGTCTGACGCTAACCCTAACCCTAACCCTAACACTATTCTAGGGCTGATGCTAACCCTAACCCTAACACTATCCTTGGCCTGATGATAACCCTAACCCTAAGCCTAACTATATCCTAGGGCTGATGCTAACCCTAATCCTAACACTATCCTAGGGCTGATGCTAACCGTAACCCTAACCCTAACACTATCCTAGGGCTGATGATAACCCTAACCGTAACACTATCCTAGGGCTGATGCCAACCCTAACCCTAACCCTAACATTATCCTAGGGTTGATGCTAACCCTAACCCTTACACTATCCTAGGGCTGATGCTAACCATAACCCTAACCCTAACACTATCCTAGGGCTGATGATATCCCTAACCCTAACACTATCCTAGGGCTGATGCTAACCCTAACCCTAACACTATTCTAGGGCTGATGCTTACCCTAACCCTAACCCTAACACTATCCTAGGGCAGATGCTTACCCTAACCCTAACACTATCCTAGGGCTGATTCTAACCCTAACCCTAACCCTAACACTATCCTAGGGCTGATGCTAACCCTAACCCTAACCCTAACCCTAACACTATCCTAGGGCTGATGCTAACCCTAACCCTAACACTATCCTAGGGCTGATGGTAACCCTAACCCTAACCCTAACACTATCCTAGGGCTGATGCTAAATGTAACACTAACCATAACACTATCCTAGGGCTGATGCTAACCCTAACCCTAACACTATCCTATTGCTGATGCTAACCCTAACCCTAACCATAACACTCTCCTAGGGCTGCCGCTGACCCTAACCCTAACACTATCCAAGGGCTGATGTTGACCCTAACCCTAACCCTAGCACTATCCTAGGGGTGAGGCTAACCCTAACCCTAACACTATCCTAGGGCTGATGCTAACCCTAACCAGAACCCTAACACTATCCTAGGGCTGATGCTAAACCTAAAATTAACACTATCCTAGGCCTGATGATAACCCTAACCCTAACCCTAACATTATCCTAGGGCTGATGCTGACCCTAACCCTAACACTATCCTAGGGCTGATGATAACCGTAACCCTAACCCTAACACTATCCTAGGGCTGATGCTAACTGTAACCCTAACACTATCCTAGGGTTGATGCTAACCCTAACAGTAACCCTAACACTATCCTAGGGTTCATGCTAACCCTAACCCTAACCCTAACAGTATCCTAGGGCTGATGTTAACCCTAACCCTAACCCTAACCCTAACACTATCCTAGTGCTGATGCTAACCCTAACCCTAACCGTAACACTATTCTAGGGCTGATGCTAACCCTAACCCGAACACTATACTAGGGCTGATGTTAACCCTAACCCTAACAGTATCCTAGGGCTGATGCTTACCCTAACCCTAACCCTAACACCATCCTAGGGCTGATGATAACAATAACCCTAACCCTAACACTATCATGGGTCTGATGCTAACCCTAACCCTAACACTATCCTAGGGCTGATTCTAACCCTAACCCTAACCCTAACACTATCCTAGGGCTGATGCTAACCCTAACCCTAACACTATCCTAGGGCTTATGCTTACCCTAACCCTAACCCTAACACTATCGGAGGGCTGATGCTAACCCTAACCCTAACACTATCCTAAGGCTGATGCTAACCGTAACTCTAACACTATCCTAGTGCTGATGCTAACCCTAACCCTAACACTATCCTAGGGCTGATGCTAACCCTAACCCTAACACTATCCTAGCGCTGATGCTAACCAGAACCCTAACCCTAACACTACCCTAAGGCTGTTGCTAATCCTAACCCTAACACTATCCTAGGACTGATGATAACCCTAACCATAACCCTAACACTATCCTAGGGCTGATGCTAACCCTAACCCTAACCCTAACACTATCCTAGGGCTGGTGCTAACCCTAAAACTAACACTATCCTAGGGCTGATGCTTACCCTAACCCTAACCCTAACACTATCCTAGGGCTGATGCTAACCCTAACCCTAACACTATCCTATGGCTGATGATAACCCTAACCCTAACCCTAACACAATCCTAGGGCTGATGCCAACCTTAAACCTAACATTATCCTAGGGCTGATGCTATCCCTAACCCTAACCCTAACACAATCCTAGGGCTGATGCCAACCTTAAACCTAACATTATCCTAGGTCTGATGCTAACCCTAACCCTAACCCTAACACTATCTTAGGGCTGATGCTAACCCTAACCCTAACCCTAACACTATCCTAGGGCTGATGCTAACCCTAACCCTAACACTATCCTAGGGCTGTAGGTAACCCTACCCGTAACCCTAACACTATCCTAGGGCTGATGCTAACCATAACCCTAACCCTAACACTATCCTAGGGCTGATGCTAACCCGAAACCTAACACTATCCTAGGGCTGATGCTCACCCTAACCCTAAAACTAACACTATCCTAGGGCTGATGCTAGCCATAACCCTAACCCTAACACTATCCTCGGGCTGATGCTAACCCTAACACTAACCCTAACACTATCATAGGGCTGATGCTAAAACTAACCCTAACACTATACTAGGCCTGATGATAACCCTAACCCTAACCATAACACTATCCTAGGGCTGATGCTTACCCTAACCCTAACACTATCCTAGGGCTGATGCTAACCGTAACCCTAACCTTGACACTATCCTAGGGCTGATGCTAACGCTATCCCTAACACTATCCTAGGGCTGATGCTAACCCTAACCCTAAACCTAACACTATCCTAGGGCTAATGCTAACCCTTACCCTAACCCTAACACTATCCTAGGGCTAATGCTAACCCTAACCCTAACACTAACACTATTCTAGGGCTGATGCTAACCCTAACCCTAACACTATCCTAGGCCTGATAATAACCCTAACCCTAACTATATCCTAGGGGTGATGCTAACCCTAACCCTAACACTATCCTAGGGCTGATGCTAACCGTATCCCTAACCCTAACACGATCCTAGGGCTGATGCTAACCCTAACCCTAACCCTAACACTATCCTAGGTCTGATGCTAACCCTAACCCTAACACTCTCCTAGGGCTGATGCTCACCCTAACCGTAACCCTAACACTATCCCATGGCTGATGCTAACCCTAACCCTAACACTATCCTAGGGCTGATGATTACCTTAACCCTAACCCTAAAACCATCCTAGGGCTGATGCTAACCCTAACCCTAACCCTAACACTATCCTAGGTCTGATGCTAACACTAACCCAAACACTATCGTAGGGATGATGCTAACCCTAACCCTAACCCTAACACTCTCCTAGGGCTGAGGCTGACCCTAACCTTAACACTATCCTAGGGCTGATGTTAACCCTAACCCTAACCCTAACACTATCCTAGGAGTGAGGCTCACCCTAACCCTAACACTATCCTAGGGCTGATGCTAACCCTAACCCTAACCCTAACACTATCCTAGGGCTGATGCTGACCCTAACCCTAACACTATCCTAGGGCTGATGCTTACCGTAACCCTAACACTAACACTATCCTAGGGCTGATGCTAACCCTAACCCTAACACTATCCTAGGGCTGTAGCTAACCCTAACCATAACCCTAACACTATCCTAGGGCTGATGCTAACCATAACCCTAACGCTAACACTATCCTAGGGCTGATGCTAACCGTAACCCTAACACTATCCTAGGGCTGATGCTAACCATAACCCTAAAACTAACACTATCCTAGGGCTGATGCTACCCATAACACTAACCCTAACACTATCCTAGTGCTGATGCTAACCCTAACCCTAACCCTAACACTATCCTAGGGCGGATGCTTACCCTAACCCTAACCCTAACACCATCCTAGGGCTGATGCTAACCCTAACCCTAACCCTAACTCAATCCTAGGTCTAATGCTAACCCTAACCCTAACACTATCCTAGGGCTGATGCTAACCCTAACCCTAACCCTAACACTATCCTAGGGCTGATTCTAACCCTAACGCTAACACTATACTAGGGCTGAGGCTTACCCTAACCCTAACCCTAACACTATCCTAGGGCTGATGATAACCCTAACCTTAACACTATCCTAGGACTGATGCTAACCCTAACCCTAAAACTAACACTATCCTAGGGCTGATGCTAACCCTAACCCTAACACTATCCTACGGCTGATGCTAACCCTAACCCTAACAGTATCCTAGGGCCGATGCTAACCCTAACCCTAACCCTAACACTATCCTAGGGCTGATGCTAACCCTAACCCTAACCCTAACCCTAAGACTATCCTAGGGCTGATGCTCTCCCTAACCCTAACACTATCCTAGGGCTGATGCTAACCCTAACCTAACCCTAACACTATCCTAGGGCTGATGCCAAACATAACACTAACCATAACACTATCCTAGGGCTGATGCGAACCCTAACCCTAACACTATCCTATTGCTGATGCTAACCCTAACCCTAACCCTAACACTCTCCTAGGGCTGAGGCTGACCCTAACCCTAACACTATCCAAGGGATGATGTTGACCCTAACCCTAACCCTAACACTATCCTAGGGGTGAGGCTAACCCTAACCCTAACACTATCCTAGGGCTGATGCTAACCCTAACCCTAACCCTAACAGTATCCTAGGGCTGATGCTAACCCTAAAATTAACACTATCCTAGGCCTGATGATAACCCTAACCCTAACCCTAACATTATCCTAAGGCTGATGCTGACCCTAACCCTAACACTATCCTAGGGCTGATGATAACCGTAACCCTAAACCTAACACTATCCTAGGGCTGATGCTAACCGTAACCGTAACACTATCCTAGCGCTGATGCTAACCCTAACACTAACCCTAACACTATCCTAGGGCTGATGTTAACAATAACCCTAACCCTAACCCTAACACTATCCTAGTGCTGATGCTAAACGTAACGCTAAGCCTAACACTATCCTAGGGCTGATGCTTACCCTAACCCTAACCGCAACACTATTATAGGGCTGATGCTAACCCTAACCCTAAACCTAACAATATCCTATTGCTGATGCTAACCCTTACCCTAACCCTAACACTATCCTAGGGCTGATGCTAACCCTAACCCTAACTCTAACACTATCCTAGGGCTGATGCTAACCCTAACACTAACACTATCCTAGGCCTGATGATAATCCTAACCCTAACCGAAACACTATCCTAGGGCTGATGCTAACCCTAACCCTAACACTATCCTAGGGCTGATGCTAACCGTAACCCTAACCCTAACACTATCCTAGGGCTGATGATAACCCTAACCCTAACACTATCTAGGGCTGATGCTAACCCTAACCCTAACCTAACACTATCCTAGGGTTGATGCTAACTTTAACCCTAACACTATCCTAGGGCTGATGCTTACCCTAACCCTAACCCTAACACCATCCTAGGGCTGATGCTAACCCTAACCGTAACCCTAACACTATCCTGTGTCTGATGCTAACCCTAACGCTAACACTATCCTAGCGCTGATTCTAACCCTAACACTATCCTAGGGCTGATGCTAACCCTAAACCTAACACTATCCTAGGGCTGATTCTTACCCTAACCCTAACCCTAACACTATCGTAGGGCTGATGCTAACCCTAACCCTAACACTATCCTAAGGTTGATGCTAACCGTAACTCTAACACTATCCTGGGGCTGATGCTAACCCTAACCCTAACACTATCCTAGGGCTGATGGTAACCCTAACCCTAACCCTAACACTATCCTAGGGCTGATGCTAAATGTAACACTAACCATAACACTATCCTAGGGCTGATGCTAACCCTAACCCTAACACTATCCTATTGCTGATGCTAACCCTAACCCTAACCCTAACACTCTCCTAGGGCTGACGCTGACCCTAACCCTAACACTATCCAAGGGCTGATGTTGACCCTAACCCTAACCCTAGCACTATCCTAGGGGTGAGGCTAACCCTAACCCTAACACTATCCTAGGGCTGATGCTAACCCTAACCAGAACCCTAACACTATCCTAGGGCTGATGCTAAACCTAAAATTAACACTATCCTAGGCCTGATGATAACCCTAACCCTAACCCTAACATTATCCTAGGGCTGATGCTGACCCTAACCCTAACACTATCCTAGGGCTGATGATAACCGTAACCCTAACCCTAACACTATCCTAGGGCTGATGCTAACTGTAACCCTAACACTATCCTAGGGTTGATGCTAACCCTAACACTAACCCTAACACTATCCTAGGGTTCATGCTAACCCTAACCCTAACCCTAACAGTATCCTAGGGCTGATGTTAACCCTAACCCTAACCCTAACCCTAACACTATCCTAGTGCTGATGCTAACCCTAACCCTAACCGTAACACTATTCTAGGGCTGATGCTAACCCTAACCCGAACACTATACTAGGGCTGATGTTAACCCTAACCCTAACAGTATCCTAGGGCTGATGCTTACCCTAACCCTAACCCTAACACCATCCTAGGGCTGATGATAACAATAACCCTAACCCTAACACTATCCTGGGTCTGATGCTAACCCTAACCCTAACACTATCCTAGGGCTGATTCTAACCCTAACCCTAACCCTAACACTATCCTCGGGCTGATGCTAACCCTAACCCTAACACTATCCTAGGGCTTATGCTTACCCTAACCCTAACCCTAACACTATCGGAGGGCTGATGCTAACCCTAACCCTAACACTATCCTAAGGCTGATGCTAACCGTAACTCTAACACTATCCTAGTGCTGATGCTAACCCTAACCCTAACACTATCCTAGGGCTGATGCTAACCCTAACCCTAACACTATCCTAGCGCTGATGCTAACCAGAACCCTAACCCTAACACTACCCTAAGGCTGTTGCTAATCCTAACCCTAACACTATCCTAGGACTGATGATAACCCTAACCATAACCCTAACACTATCCTAGGGCTGATGCTAACCCTAACCCTAAACCTAACACTATCGTAGGGCTGGTGCTAACCATAGCCTTAACCGTAACACTATCCTAGGGCTGATGCTAACCCTAACCCTAACCCTAACACTATCCTAGGGCTGATGCTAAACCGAACCCTAACACTATACTAGGCCTGATGATAACCCTAACCCTAACCATATTTCTATCCTAAGGCTGATGCTGACCCTAACCCAAACACTATCCTAGGGCTGATGCTAACCCTAACCCTAAACCTAACACTATCCTTGGTCTGACGCTAACCCTAACCCTAACCCTAACACTATTCTAGGGCTGATGCTAACCCTAACCCTAACACTATCCTTGGCCTGATGATAACCCTAACCCTGACCCTAAGTATATCCTAGGGCTGATGCTAACCCTAACCCTAACACTATCCTAGGGCTGATGCTAACCGTAACCCTAACCCTAACACTATCCTAGGGCAGATGATAACCCTAACCGTAACACTATCCTAGGGCTGATGCTAACCCTAACCCTAACCCTAACACTATCCTAGGTCTGATGCTAACCCTAACCCTAACACTATCCTAGGGCTGATGCTAACCCTAACCCTAACCCTAACATTATCCTAGGGTTGATGCTAACCCTAACCCTAACACTATCCTAGGGCTGTCCTAGGGCGGATGATAACCCTAACCCTAACACTATCCTAGGGCTGATGCTAACCCTAACCCTAACCCTAACACTATCCTAGGTCTGATGGTAACCCTAACCCTAACACTATCCTAGGGCTGATGCTAACCCTAACCCTAACAGTATCCTAGGCATGATGATAACCGTAACCCTAACCCTAACACTATCCTAGGGCTGATGCTAACCGTAACCCTAACACTATCCTAGGGCTGATACTAACCCTAACCCTAACTCTAACACTATCCTAGGGCTGATGCTAACACTAACACTAACACTATCCTAGGGCTGATGCTAACCGTAACCCTAACACTATCCTAGGGCTGATGCTAACCCTAACCCTAAGACTATCCTAGGGCCGACGCTAACCCTAACCCTAACCCTAACTCTCTCCTAGGGCTGATGCTAACTGTAACCCTAACCCTAACCCTAACACTATCCTAGTGCTGATGCTAAACCTAACGCTAACCCTAACACTATCCTAGGGCTGATGCTAACCCTAACCCTAACCCTAACACTATGCTAGGGATGATGATAACCCTAACCCTAACACTATCCTAGCGCTGATGCTAACCCTAACCCTAACCCTAACCCTATGTAAGGCTGATGCTAATCCTAACCCTAACACTATCCTAGGCCTGATGATAACCCTAACCCTAACCCTAACACTATCCTAGGGCTGGTGCTAACCCTAACCCTAACCGTAACACTATCCTAGGGCTGATGCTAACCCTAACCGTAACCCTAACACTATCCTAGGGCTGATGCTAACCCGAACCCTAACACTATACTAGGCCTGATGATAACCCTAACCCTAACCATAACACTATCCTAAGGCTGATGCTGACCCTAACCCTAACACTATCCTAGGGCTGAAGCTAACCGTAACCCTAACCCTTACACTATCCTAGGGCTGATGCTAACCCTAACCCTAACACTATCCTAGGGCTGATGCTAATCCTAACCCTAAACCTAACACTATCCTAGGTCTGATGCTAACCCTAACCCTAACCCTAACACTATCCTAGGGCTGATGCTAACGCTAACCTTAACACTATCCTAGGCCTGATGATAACCCTAATCCTAACCCTAGATATATCCTAGGGCTGATGCTAACCCTAACCCTAACACTATCCTAGGGCTGATGCTAACCGTAACCCTAACCCTAACACTATCCTATTGCTGATGCTAACCCTAACCCTAACCCTAACACTTTCCTAGGGCTGAGGCTGACCCTAACGCTAACACTATCCAAGGGCTGATGTTGACCCTAACCCTAACCCTAACATTATCCTAGGGGTGAGGCTAACCCTAACCCTAACACTATCCTAGGGCTGATGCTAACCCTAAGCCTAACCCTAACACTATCCTAGGGCTGATGCTAACCCTAAAATTATCACTATCCTAGGCCTGATGATAACCCTAACCCTAACCCTAACATTATCCTAGGGCTGATGCTGACCCTAACCCTAACACTATCCTAGGGCTGATGATAACCATAACCCTAACCCTAACACTATCCTAGGGCTGATGCTAACCGTAACCCTAACACTATCCTAGGGCTGATGCTAACCCTAACACTAACCCTAACACTATCCTTGGGTTGATGCTAACCCTAACCCTAACCCTAACAGTATCCTAGGGCTGATGTTAACCCTAACCCTAACCCTAACCCTAACACTATCCTAGTGCTGATGCTAAACGTAACGCTAAGCCTAACACTATCCTAGGGCTGATGCTAACCCTAACCCTCACCGTAACACTATTCTAGGGCTGATGCTAACCCTAACCCTAAACCTAACACTATCCTATTGCTGATGCTAACCCTTACCCTAACCCTAACACTATCCTAGGCCTGATGATAATCCTAACCCTAACCCTAACACTATCCTAGGGCTGATGCTAACCCTAACCCTAACACTATCCTAGGGCTGATGCTAACCCTAACCCTAACACTATCCTAGTGCTGATGCTAACCGTAACCCTAAGCCTAACACTATCCTAGGGCTGATGATAACCCTAACCCCAACACTATCCTAGGGCTGATGCTAACCCTAACACTAACCCTAACACTATCCTAGGGTTGATGCTAACCTTAACCCTAACACTATCCTAGGGCTGATGCTCACCCTAACCCTAACACTATACTAGGGCTGATGTTAACCCTAACGCTAACACTATCCTAGGGCTGATGCTTACCCTAACCCTATCACCATCCTAGTGCTGATGCTAACCCTAACCCTAACCCTAACACTATCCTGGGTCTGATGCTAACCCTAACCCTAACATTATCCTAGGGCTGATTCTAACCCTAACCCTAACCCTAACACTATCCTAGGGCTGATGCTAACCCTAACCCTAACACTATCTTAGGGCTGATGCTTACCCTAACCCTAACCCTAACACTATCGTAGGGCTGATGCTAACCCTGACCCTTACACTATCCTAGGGCTGACGCTAACCGTAACCCTAACACTATCCTACTGCTGATGCTAACCATAACCCTAACCCTAACACTATCCTAGGGCTGATGCTAACCATAACCCTAACCCTAACACTATTCTAGGGCTGATGCTAACCCTAACCCTAACAGTATCCTAGGCCTGATGATAACCGTAACCCTAACCGTAACACTATCCTAGGGCTGATGGTAACCCTAACCCTAACCCTAACATTATCCTAGGGCTGATACTAACCCTAACCCTAACTCTAACACTATTCTATGGCTGATGCTAACCCTAACCCTAACACTATCCTAGAACTGATGCTAACCGTAACACTAACCCTAACACTATC
This sequence comes from Lemur catta, assembly GCF_020740605.2. Classification (NCBI taxonomy): domain Eukaryota; kingdom Metazoa; phylum Chordata; class Mammalia; order Primates; family Lemuridae; genus Lemur; species Lemur catta. Next base: position 2,458,725 of record NC_059149.1, on the reverse strand, counting down.
CTAGGGCTGATGCTAACCCTAACCCTAACCCTAACACAATCCTAGGGCTGATGCTAACCCTAACATTAACACTATCCTAGGGCTGATGCTAAAACTAACCCTAACCCTAACACTATCCTAGGGCTGATGCTAACCCTAACCCTAACACTATCCTAGGGCTGATGCTAACTCTAACCCTAACACTATCCTAGGGCTGATGCTAACCCTAACCCTAACCCTAACACTATGCTAGGTATGATGCTAACCCTAACCCTAACACTATCCTAGCGCTGATGCTAACCCTAACCCTAATCCTAACACTATCCTAAGGCTGATGCTAACCCTAACCCTAACACTATCCTACTCCTGATGCTAACCCTAACCCTAACCCTAACACTATCCTAGGGCTGATGCTAACCCTACCTCTAACACTATCCTAGGGCTGATGCTAACCCTAACCCTAACCCTAACACTATCTTAGGGCTGATGCTAACCGAACCCCTAACCCTAACACTATCCTAGGGCTCATGCTAACCCGAACCCTAACACTATACTAGGCCTGATGATAACCCTGACCCTAACCATAACACTATCCTAGGGCTGATGCTGACCCTAACCCTAACACTATCCTAGGGCTGATACTAACCATAACCCTAACCCTTACACTATCCTAGGGCTGATGCTAACCCTAACCCTAACACTATCCTATGGCTGATGTTAACCCTAACCCTAAACCTAACACTATACTAGGGCTGAAGCTAACCCTAACCCTAACCCTAACACTATCCTAGGGCTGATGCTAAGCCTAACCCTAACACCATCCTAGGCCTGATGATAACCCTAACCCTAACCCTAACTATATCCTAGGGCTGATGCTAACCATAACCCTAACACTATCCTAGGGCTGATGCTAACCGTAACCCTAACCCTAACACTATCCTAGGGCTGATGCTAACCCTAACCCTAACCCTAACACTATCCTAGGTCTGATGCTAACCCTAACCCGAACACTATCCTAGGTCTGATGCTAACCCTAACCGTAACACTATCCTAGGCCGATGCTAACCCTAACCCTAACCCTAACTCTCTCCTAGGGCTGATGTTAACCGTAACCCTAACCCTAACCCTAACACTATCCTAGTGCTGATGCTAAACCTAACGCTAACCCTAACACTATCCTAGGGCTGATGCTAACCCTAACCCTAACCCTAACTCTCTCCTAGGGCTGATGCTAACCGTAACCCTAACCCTAACCCTAACACTTTCCTAGGGCTGATGCTAACCGTAACACTAACCCTAACACTATCCTAGGGCTGATGCTAACCCTAACACTAACAGTATCCTAGGGCTGATGCTAACCCTAACCCTAACCCTAACACTATACTAGGGCTGATGCTAACCCTAACCCTAACACTATCCTAGGGCTGATGCTAACCGTAACCCTAACACTGTCCTAGGGCTGATGCTAACCCAAACGCTAACCCTAACACTATCCTAGGGCTAATGCTAACCCTAATCCTATCCCTAACACTATCCTAGGGCTGAGGCTAACCCTAACCATAACACTATCTTAGGGCTGATGATAACCCTAACCCTAACACTATCCTAGGGCTGATGCTAACCCCAACCCTAACACTATCCTAGCGCTGATGCTAACCCTAACCCTAACCCTAACACTATCCTAAGGCTGTTGCTAATCCTAACCCTAACACTATCCTAGGACTGATTATAACCCTAACCCTAACCCTAACACTATCCTAGGGCTGATGCTAACCCTAACCCTAACACTATCCTAGGGCTGATGCTAACCCTAACCCTAACCCTAACACTATCCTAGGGCTGGTGCTAACCCTAACCCTAACCGTAACACTATCCTAGGGCTGATGCTAACCCTAACCCTAAACCTAACACTATCCTAGGGCTGATGCTAACCCGAACCCTAACACTATACTAGGCCTGATGATAACCCTAACCCTAACCATAACACTATCCTAAGGCTGATGCTGACCCTAACCCTAACACTATCCTAGGGCTGATGCTAACCGTAACCCTAACCCTTACACTATCCTAGGGCTGATGCTAACCCTAACCCTAACACTCTCCTAGGGCTGATGCTAACCCTAACCCTAAACCTAACACTATCCTTGGTCTGATGCTAACCCTAACCCTAACTCTAACACTATTCTAGGGCTGATGCTAAACCTAACCCTAACACTATCCTTGGCCTAATGATAACCCTCACCCTAACCCTAACTATATCCTAGGGCTGATGCTAACCCTAACCCTAACACTATCCTAGGGCTGATGCTAACCGTAACCCTAACGCTAACACTATCCTAGGGCTGATGATAACCCTAACCGTAACACTAACCTAGGGCTGATGCTAACCCTAACCGTAACCCTAACACTATCCTAGGGCTGATGATAACCCTAACCCTAACACTATCCTAGGGCTGATGCTAACCCTAACCCTAACCCTAACATTATCCTAGGGCTGATGCTAACCCTAACCCTAACACTATCTTAGGGGTGATGCTAACCGTAACCCTAACCCTAACACTATCCTAGGGCTGATGATAACCCTAACCCTAACAGTATCCTAGGGCTGATGATAACCCTAACCCTAAGACTATCCTAGGGCCGACGCTAACCCTAACCCTAACCCTAACTCTCTCCTAGGGCTGATGCTAACCCTAACCCTAACCCTAACCCTAACACTATCCTAGTGCTGATGCTAAACCTAACGCTAACCCTAACACTATCCTAGGGCTGATGCTAACCCTAAACCTAACCCTAACTCTATGCTAGGGATGATGATAACCCTAACCCTAACACTATCCTAGGGCTGATGCTAACCCTAACCCTAACACTATCCTAGGCCTGATGCTAACCCTAACCCTAACCCTAACACTATCCTAGGGCTGATACTAACCCTAACCCTAACTCTAACACCATCCTATGGCTGATGCTAACCCTAACCCTAACACTATCCTAGAACTGATGCTAACCGTAACACTAACCCTAACACTATCCTAGGGCTGATGATAACCCTAACCCTAACCCTAACACAATCCTAGGGCTGATGCTAACCCTAACATTAACACTATCCTAGGGCTGATGCTAACCCTAACCCTAACCCTAACACTATCCTAGGGCTGATGCTAACCCTAACCCTAACACTATCCTAGGGCTGATGCTAACCCTAACCCTAACCCTAACACTATGCTAGGGAAGATGCTAACCCTAACCCTAACACTATCCTAGCGCTGATGCTAACCCTAACTCTAACCCTAACACTATCCTAAGGCTGATGCTAACCCTAACCCTAACACTATCCTAGGCCTGATGCTAACCGTAACCCTAACCCTAACACTATCCTAGGGCTGATGCTAACCCTAACTCTAACACTATCCTAGGGCTGATGCTAACCCTAACGCTAACCCTAACACTATACTAGGGCTGATGCTAACCCTAACCCTAACCCTAACACTATCCTAAGGCTGATGCTAATCCTAACCCTAACACTATCCTAGGCCTGATGATAACCCTAACCCTAACCCTAACACTATCCTAGGGCTGATGCTAACCCTAACCCTAACACTATCCTAGGGCTGATGCTAACCCTAACCCTAACCCTAACACTATCCTAGGGCTGGTGCTAACCCTAACCCTAACCGTAACACTATCCCAGGGCTGATGCTAACCCTAACCCTAACCCTAACACTATCCTAGGGCTGATGCTAACCCGAACCCTAACACTATACTAGGCCTGATGATAACCCTAACCCTAACCATAACACTATCCTACGGCTGATGCTAATCCTAACCCTAACACTATCCTAGGCCTGATGATAACCCTAACCCTAACCCTAACACTATCCTAGGGCTGATGCTAACCCTAACCCTAACACTATCCTAGGGCTGATGCTAACCCTAACCCTAACCCTAACACTATCCTAGGGCTGGTGCTAACCCTAACCCTAACCGTAACACTATCCTAGGGCTGATGCTAACCCTAACCCTAACCCTAACACTATCCTAGGGCTGATGCTAACCCTAACCCTAACACTATCCTAGGCCTGATGATAACCCTAACCCTAACCCTAAATATATCCTAGGGCTAATGCTAACCCTAACCCTAACACTATCCTAGGGCTGATGCTAACCGTAACCCTAACCCTAAAACTATCCTATTGCTGATGCTAACCCTAACCCTAACCCTAACACTATCCTAGGGCTGAGGCTGATCGTAACCCTAACACAATCCAAGGGCTGATGTTGACCCTAACTCTAACCCTAATACTATCCTAGGGGTGAGGCTAACGCTAACCCTAACACTATCCTAGGGCTGATGCTAACCCTAACCCTAACCCTAAGACTATCCTAGGGCTGATGGTAACCCTAAAATTAACACTATCCTAGGCCTGATGATAACCCTAACCCTAACCCTAACATTAACCTAGGGCTGATGCTGACCCTAACCCTAACACTATCCTAGGGCTGATGATAACCATAACCCTAACCCTAACACTATCCTAGGGCTGATGCTAACCGTAACCCTAACACTATCCTAGGGCTGATGCTAACCCTAACACTAACCCTAACACCATCCTTGGGTTGATGCTAACCCTAACCCTAACCCTAACAGTATCCTAGGGCTGATGTTAACCCTAACCCTAACCCTAACCCTAACACTATCCTAGTGCTGATGCTAAACGTAACGCTAAGCCTAACACTATCCTAGGGCTGATGCTAACCCTAACCCTAACCGTAACACTATTCTAGGGCTGATGCTAACCCTAACCCTAAACCTAACACTATCCTATTGCTGATGCTAACCCTTACCCTAACCCTAACACTATCCTAGGCCTGATGATAATCCTAACCCTAACCCAAACACTATCCTAGGGCTGATGCTAACCCTAACCCTAACACTATCCTAGTGCTGATGCTAACCGTAACCCTAACCCTAGCACTATCCTAGGGCTGATGATAACCCTAACCGTAACACTATCCTAGGGCTGATGCTAACCCTAACCCTAACCCTAACACTATCCTAGGGTTGATGCTAACCGTAACCCTAACACTATCCTAGTGCTGATGCTAACCCTAACCCTAACCCTAACACTATCCTAGGGCTGATGCTAACCATAACCCTAACCCTAACACTATTCTAGGGCTGATGCTAACCGTAACCCTAACAGTATCCTAGGCCTGATGATAACCGTAACCAGAACCCTAACACTATCCTAGGGCTGATGCTAACCATAACCCTAACCCTAACACTATCCTAGGGCTGATACTAACCCTAACCCTAACTCTAACACCATCCTATGGCTGATGCTAACCCTAACCCTAACACTATCCTAGAACTGATGCTAACCGTAACACTAACCCTAACACTATCCTAGGGCTGATGCTAACCCTAACCCTAACCCTAACACAATCCTAGGGCTGATGCTAACCCTAACATTAACACTCTCCTAGGGCTGATGCTAACCCTAACCCTAACCCTAACACTATCCTAGGGCTGATGCTAACCCTAACCCTAACACTATCCTAGGGCTGATGCTAACCCTAACCCTAACCCTAACACTATGCTAGGGATGATGCTAACCCTAACCCTAACACTATCCTAGCGCTGATGCTAACCCTAACTCTAACCCTAACACTATCCTAAGGCTGATGCTAACCCTAACCCTAACACTATCCTAGGCCTGATGCTAACCGTAACCCTAACCCTAACACTATCCTAGGGCTGATGCTAACCCTAACTCTAACACTATCCTAGGGCTGATGCTAACCCTAACGCTAACCCTAACACTATCCTAGGGCTGATGCTAACCCTAACCCTAACCCTAACACTATCCTAAGGCTGATGCTAATCCTAACCCTAACACTATCCTAGGCCTGATGATAACCCTAACCCTAACCCTAACACTATCCTAGGGCTGATGCTAACCCTAACCCTAACACTATCCTAGGGCTGATGCTAACCCTAACCCTAACCCTAACCCTAACACTATCCTAGGGCTGGTGCTAACCCTAAGCGTAACCGTAACACTATCCTAGGGCTGATGCTAACCCTAACCCTAACCCTAACACTATCCTAGGGCTGATGCTAACCCGAACCCTAACACTATACTAGGCCTGATGATAACCCTAACCCTAACCATAACACTATCCTAAGGCTGATGCTGACCCTAACCCTAACACTATCCTAGGGCTGAAGCGAACCGTAACCCTAACCCTTACACTATCCTAGGGCTGATGCTAACCCTAACCCTAACACTATCCTAGGGCTGATGCTAACCCTAACCCTAACCCTAACACTATCCTAGGTCTGATGCTAACCCTAACCCTAACCCTAACACTATCCTAGGGCTGATGCTAACCCTAACCCTAACACTATCCTAGGCCTGATGATAACCCTAACCCTAACCCTAACTATATTCTAGGGCTGATGCTAACCCTAACAGTAACACTATCCTAGGGCTGATGCTAACCGTAACCCTAACCCTAACACTATCCTAGGGCTGATGATAACCCTAACCCTAACACTATCCTAGGGCTGACGCTAACCCTAACCCTAACCCTAACACTATCCTAGGGCTGATGCTAACCCGAACCCTAACACTATACTAGGCCTGATGATAACCCTAACCCTAACCATAACACTTTCCTAAGGCTGATGCTGACCCTAACCCTAACACTATCCTAGGGCTGACGCTAACCCTAACCCTAAACCTAACACTATCCTAGGTCTGATGCTAACCCTAACCCTAACCCTAACACTATCCTAGGGCTGATGCTAACCCTAACCCTAACACTATCCTAGGCCTGATGATAACCCTAACCCTAACCCTAAATATATCCTAGGGCTAATGCTAACCCTAACCCTAACACTATCCTAGGGCTGATGCTAACCGTAACCCTAACCCTAACACTATCCTATTGCTGATGCTAACCCTAACCCTAACCCTAACACTCTCCTAGGGCTGAGGCTGATCGTAACCCTAACACTATCCAAGGGCTGATGTTGACCCTAACTCTAACCCTAATACTATCCTAGGGGTGAGGCTAACGCTAACCCTAACACTATCCTAGGGCTGATGCTAACCCTAACCCTAACCCTAACACTATCCTAGGGCTGATGGTAACCCTAAAATTAACACTATCCTAGGCCTGATGATAACCCTAACCCTAACCCTAACATTATCCTAGGGCTGATGCTGACCCTAACCCTAACACTATCCTAGGGCTGATGATAACCATAACCCTAACCCTAACACTATCCTAGGGCTGATGCTAACCGTAACCCTAACACTATCCTAGGGCTGATGCTAACCCTAACACTAACCCTAATACTATCCTTGGGTTGATGCTAACCCTAACCCTAACCCTAACAGTATCCTAGGGCTGATGTTAACCCTAACCCTAACCCTAACCCTAACACTATCCTATTGCTGATGCTAAACGTAACGCTAAGCCTAACACTATCCTAGGGCTGATGCTAACCCTAACCCTAACCGTAACACTATTCTAGGGCTGATGCTAACCCTAACCCTAAACCTAACACTATCCTATTGCTGATGCTAACCCTTACCCTAACCCTAACACTATCCTAGTCCTGATGATAATCCTAACCCTAACCCAAACACTATCCTAGGGCTGATGCTAACCCTAACCCTAACACTATCCTAGTGCTGATGCTAACCGTAACCCTAACCCTAACACTATCCTAGGGCTGATGATAACCCTAACCGTAACACTATCCTAGGGCTGATGCTAACCCTAACCCTAACCCTAACACTATCCTAGGGTTGATGCTAACCGTAACCCTAACACTATCCTAGTGCTGATGCTAACCCTAACCCAAACCCTAACACTATCCTAGGGCTGATGCTAACCATAACCCTAACCCTAACACTATTCTAGGGCTGATGCTAACCCTAACCCTAACAGTATCCTAGGCCTGATGATAACCGTAACCAGAACCCTAACACTATCCTAGGGCTGATGCTAACCCTAACCCTAACCCTAACACTATCCTAGGGCTGATACTAACCCTAACCCTAACTCTAACACCATCCTATGGCTGATGCTAACCCTAACCCTAACACTATCCTAGAACTGATGCTAACCGTAACACTAACCCTAACACTATCCTAGGGCTGATGCTAACCCTAACCCTAACCCTAACACAATCCTAGGGCTGATGCTAACCCTAACATTAACACTATCCTAGGGCTGATGCTAACCCTAACCCTAACCCTAACACTATCCTAAGGATGATGCTAACCCTAACCCTAACACTATCGTAGGGCTGATGCTAACCCTAACCCTACCACTATCCTAGGGCTGATGCTAACCCTAACCCTAACCCTAACACTATGCTAGGGATGATGGTAACCCTAACCCTAACACTATCCTAGCGCTGATGCTAACCCTAACTCTAACCCTAACACTATCCTAAGGCTGATGCCAACCCTAACCCTAACACTATCCTAGGCCTGATGCTAACCGTAACCCTAACCCTAACACTATCCTAGGGCTGATGCTAACCCTAACCCTAACACTATCCTAGGGCTGATGCTAACCGTAATCCTAACCCTAACACTATCCTAGGGCTGATGATAAACCTAACCCTAACACTATCCTAGGGCTGATGCTAACACTAACCCTAACCCTAACACTATCCTAGGTCTGATGCTAACCCTAACCCTAACACTATCCTAGGTCTGATGCTAACTCTAACCGTAACACTATCCTAGGGCCGATGCTAACCCTAACCCTAACCCTAACTCTCTCCTAGGGCTGATGCTAACCGTAACCCTAACCCTAACCCTAACACTATCCTAGTGCTGATGCTAAACCTAACGCTAACCCTAACACTATCCTAGGGCTGATGCTAACCCTAACCCTAACCCTAACTCTCTCCTAGGGCTGATGCTAACCGTAACCCTAACCCTAACCCTAACACTTTCCTCGGGCTGATGCTAACCGTAACACTAACCCTAACACTATCCTAGGGCTGATGCTAACCCTAACACTAACAGTATCCTAGGGCTGATGCTAACCCTAACCCTAACCCTAACACTATCCTAGGGCTGATGCTAACCCTAACACTAACAGTATCCTAGGGCTGATGCTAACCCTAACCCTAACCCTAACACTATGCTAGGGATGATGGTAACAATAACCCTAACACTATCCTAGGGCTAATGCTAACCCTAACCCTAACCCTAACACTATCCTAAGGCTGATGCTAACCATAACCCTAACACTATCCTAGGGCTGAGGCTAACCCTAACCATAACACTATCTTAGGGCTGATGATAACCCTAACCCTAACCCTAACACTATCCTAGGGCTGATGCTAACCCCAACCCTAACACTATCCTAGCGCTGATGCTAACCCTAACCCTAACCCTAACACTATCCTAAGGCTGTTGCTAATCCTAACCCTAACACTATCCTAGGACTGATTATAACCCTAACCCTAACCCTAACACTATCCTAGGGCTGATGCTAACCCTAACCCTAACACTATCCTAGGGCTGATGCTAACCCTAACCCTAACCCTAACACTATCCTAGGGCTGGTGCTAACCCTAACGCTAACCGTAACACTATCCTAGGGCTGATGCTAACCCTAACCCTAAACATAACACTATCCTAGGGCTGATGCTAACCCGAACCCTAACACTATACTAGGCCTGATGATAACTCTAACCGTAACCATAACACTATCCTAAGGCTGATGCTGACCCTAACCCTAACAATATCCTAGGGCTGATGCTAACCGTAACCCTAACCCTTACACTATCCTAGGGCTGATGCTAACCCTAACCATAACACTATCCTAGGGCTGATGCTAACCCTAACCCTAAACCTAACACTATCTTTGTCTGATGCTAACCCTAACCCTAACCCTAACACTATCCTAGGGCTGATGCTAACCCTAACCCTAACACTATGCTAGGCCTGATGCTAACCGTAACCCTAACCCTAACACTATCCTAGGGCTGATGCTAACCCTAAACCTAACACTATCCTAGGGCTGATGCTAACCGTAATCCTAACCCTAACACTATCCTAGGGCTGATGATAAACCTAACCCTAACACTATCCTAGGGCTGATGCTAACACTAACCCTAACCCTAACACTATCCTAGGTCTGATGCTAACCCTAACCCTAACACTATCCTAGGTCTGATGCTAACTCTAACCGTAACACTATCCTAGGGCCGATGCTAACCCTAACCCTAACCCTAACTCTCTCCTAGGGCTGATGCTAACCGTAACCCTAACCCTAACCCTAACACTATCCTAGTGCTGATGCTAAACCTAACGCTAACCCTAACACTATCCTAGGGCTGATGCTAACCCTAACCCTAACCCTAACTCTCTCCTAGGGCTGATGCTAACCGTAACCCTAACCCTAACCCTAACACTTTCCTAGGGCTGATGCTAACCGTAACACTAACCCTAACACTATCCTAGGGCTGATGCTAACCCTAACACTAACAGTATCCTAGGGCTGATGCTAACCCTAACCCTAACCCTAACACTATCCTAGGGCTGATGCTAACCCTAACACTAACAGTATCCTAGGGCTGATGCTAACCCTAACCCTAACCCTAACACTATGCTAGGGATGATGGTAACAATAACCCTAACACTATCCTAGGGCTAATGCTAACCCTAACCCTAACCCTAACACTATCCTAAGGCTGATGCTAACCATAACCCTAACACTATCCTAGGGCTGAGGCTAACCCTAAACATAACACTATCTTAGGGCTGATGATAACCCTAACCCTAACCCTAACACTATCCTAGGGCTGATGCTAACCCCAACCCTAACACTATCCTAGCGCTGATGCTAACCCTAACCCTAACCCTAACACTATCCTAAGGCTGTTGCTAATCCTAACCCTAACACTATCCTAGGACTGATTATAACCCTAACCCTAACCCTAACACTATCCTAGGGCTGATGCTAACCCTAACCCTAACACTATCCTAGGGCTGATGCTAACCCTAACCCTAACCCTAACACTATCCTAGGGCTGGTGCTAACCCTAACGCTAACCGTAACACTATCCTAGGGCTGATGCTAACCCTAACCCTAAACATAACACTATCCTAGGGCTGATGCTAACCCGAACCCTAACACTATACTAGGCCTGATGATAACCCTAACCGTAACCATAACACTATCCTAAGGCTGATGCTGACCCTAACCCTAACAATATCCTAGGGCTGATGCTAACCGTAACCCTAACCCTTACACTATCCTAGGGCTGATGCTAACCCTAACCATAACACTATCCTAGGGCTGATGCTAACCCTAACCCTAAACCTAACACTATCTTTGTCTGATGCTAACCCTAACCCTAACCCTAACACTATCCTAGGGCTGATGCTAACCCTAACCCTAACACTATCCTAGGGCTGATGCTAACCCTAACCCTAACCCTAACATTATCCTAGGGCTGATGCTAACCCTAACCCTAACACTAACCTAGGGCTGATGCTAACCGTAACCCTAACCCTAACACTATCCTAGGGCTGATGATAACCCTAACCCTAACAGTATCCTAGGGCTGATGATAACCCTAACCCTAAGACTATCCTAGGGCCGACGCTAACCCTAACCCTAACCCTAACTCTCTCCTAGGGCTGATGCTAACCCTAACCCTAACCCTAACCCTAACACTATCCTAGTGCTGATGCTAAACCTAACGCTAACCCTAACACTATCCTAGGGCTGATGCTAACCCTAAACCTAACCCTAACTCTATGCTAGGGATGATGATAACCCTAACCCTAACACTATCCTAGGGCTGATGCTAACCCTAACCCTAACACTATCCTAGGCCTGATGCTAACCCTAACCCTAACCCTAACACTATCCTAGGGCTGATACTAACCCTAACCCTAACTCTAACACCATCCTATGGCTGATGCTAACCCTAACCCTAACACTATCCTAGAACTGATGCTAACCGTAACACTAACCCTAACACTATCCTAGGGCTGATGATAACCCTAACCCTAACCCTAACACAATCCTAGGGCTGATGCTAACCCTAACATTAACACTATCCTAGGGCTGATGCTAACCCTAACCCTAACCCTAACACTATCCTAGGGCTGATGCTAACCCTAACCCTAACACTATCCTAGGGCTGATGCTAACCCTAACCCTAACCCTAACACTATGCTAGGGAAGATGCTAACCCTAACCCTAACACTATCCTAGCGCTGATGCTAACCCTAACTCTAACCCTAACACTATCCTAAGGCTGATGCTAACCCTAACCCTAACACTATCCTAGGCCTGATGCTAACCGTAACCCTAACCCTAACACTATCCTAGGGCTGATGCTAACCCTAACTCTAACACTATCCTAGGGCTGATGCTAACCCTAACGCTAACCCTAACACTATACTAGGGCTGATGCTAACCCTAACCCTAACCCTAACACTATCCTAAGGCTGATGCTAATCCTAACCCTAACACTATCCTAGGCCTGATGATAACCCTAACCCTAACCCTAACACTATCCTAGGGCTGATGCTAACCCTAACCCTAACACTATCCTAGGGCTGATGCTAACCCTAACCCTAACCCTAACACTATCCTAGGGCTGGTGCTAACCCTAACCCTAACCGTAACACTATCCCAGGGCTGATGCTAACCCTAACCCTAACCCTAACACTATCCTAGGGCTGATGCTAACCCGAACCCTAACACTATACTAGGCCTGATGATAACCCTAACCCTAACCATAACACTATCCTACGGCTGATGCTAATCCTAACCCTAACACTATCCTAGGCCTGATGATAACCCTAACCCTAACCCTAACACTATCCTAGGGCTGATGCTAACCCTAACCCTAACACTATCCTAGGGCTGATGCTAACCCTAACCCTAACCCTAACACTATCCTAGGGCTGGTGCTAACCCTAACCCTAACCGTAACACTATCCTAGGGCTGATGCTAACCCTAACCCTAACCCTAACACTATCCTAGGGCTGATGCTAACCCTAACCCTAACACTATCCTAGGCCTGATGATAACCCTAACCCTAACCCTAAATATATCCTAGGGCTAATGCTAACCCTAACCCTAACACTATCCTAGGGCTGATGCTAACCGTAACCCTAACCCTAAAACTATCCTATTGCTGATGCTAACCCTAACCCTAACCCTAACACTATCCTAGGGCTGAGGCTGATCGTAACCCTAACACAATCCAAGGGCTGATGTTGACCCTAACTCTAACCCTAATACTATCCTAGGGGTGAGGCTAACGCTAACCCTAACACTATCCTAGGGCTGATGCTAACCCTAACCCTAACCCTAAGACTATCCTAGGGCTGATGGTAACCCTAAAATTAACACTATCCTAGGCCTGATGATAACCCTAACCCTAACCCTAACATTAACCTAGGGCTGATGCTGACCCTAACCCTAACACTATCCTAGGGCTGATGATAACCATAACCCTAACCCTAACACTATCCTAGGGCTGATGCTAACCGTAACCCTAACACTATCCTAGGGCTGATGCTAACCCTAACACTAACCCTAACACCATCCTTGGGTTGATGCTAACCCTAACCCTAACCCTAACAGTATCCTAGGGCTGATGTTAACCCTAACCCTAACCCTAACCCTAACACTATCCTAGTGCTGATGCTAAACGTAACGCTAAGCCTAACACTATCCTAGGGCTGATGCTAACCCTAACCCTAACCGTAACACTATTCTAGGGCTGATGCTAACCCTAACCCTAAACCTAACACTATCCTATTGCTGATGCTAACCCTTACCCTAACCCTAACACTATCCTAGGCCTGATGATAATCCTAACCCTAACCCAAACACTATCCTAGGGCTGATGCTAACCCTAACCCTAACACTATCCTAGTGCTGATGCTAACCGTAACCCTAACCCTAGCACTATCCTAGGGCTGATGATAACCCTAACCGTAACACTATCCTAGGGCTGATGCTAACCCTAACCCTAACCCTAACACTATCCTAGGGTTGATGCTAACCGTAACCCTAACACTATCCTAGTGCTGATGCTAACCCTAACCCTAACCCTAACACTATCCTAGGGCTGATGCTAACCATAACCCTAACCCTAACACTATTCTAGGGCTGATGCTAACCGTAACCCTAACAGTATCCTAGGCCTGATGATAACCGTAACCAGAACCCTAACACTATCCTAGGGCTGATGCTAACCATAACCCTAACCCTAACACTATCCTAGGGCTGATACTAACCCTAACCCTAACTCTAACACCATCCTATGGCTGATGCTAACCCTAACCCTAACACTATCCTAGAACTGATGCTAACCGTAACACTAACCCTAACACTATCCTAGGGCTGATGCTAACCCTAACCCTAACCCTAACACAATCCTAGGGCTGATGCTAACCCTAACATTAACACTCTCCTAGGGCTGATGCTAACCCTAACCCTAACCCTAACACTATCCTAGGGCTGATGCTAACCCTAACCCTAACACTATCCTAGGGCTGATGCTAACCCTAACCCTAACCCTAACACTATGCTAGGGATGATGCTAACCCTAACCCTAACACTATCCTAGCGCTGATGCTAACCCTAACTCTAACCCTAACACTATCCTAAGGCTGATGCTAACCCTAACCCTAACACTATCCTAGGCCTGATGCTAACCGTAACCCTAACCCTAACACTATCCTAGGGCTGATGCTAACCCTAACTCTAACACTATCCTAGGGCTGATGCTAACCCTAACGCTAACCCTAACACTATCCTAGGGCTGATGCTAACCCTAACCCTAACCCTAACACTATCCTAAGGCTGATGCTAATCCTAACCCTAACACTATCCTAGGCCTGATGATAACCCTAACCCTAACCCTAACACTATCCTAGGGCTGATGCTAACCCTAACCCTAACACTATCCTAGGGCTGATGCTAACCCTAACCCTAACCCTAACCCTAACACTATCCTAGGGCTGGTGCTAACCCTAAGCGTAACCGTAACACTATCCTAGGGCTGATGCTAACCCTAACCCTAACCCTAACACTATCCTAGGGCTGATGCTAACCCGAACCCTAACACTATACTAGGCCTGATGATAACCCTAACCCTAACCATAACACTATCCTAAGGCTGATGCTGACCCTAACCCTAACACTATCCTAGGGCTGAAGCGAACCGTAACCCTAACCCTTACACTATCCTAGGGCTGATGCTAACCCTAACCCTAACACTATCCTAGGGCTGATGCTAACCCTAACCCTAACCCTAACACTATCCTAGGTCTGATGCTAACCCTAACCCTAACCCTAACACTATCCTAGGGCTGATGCTAACCCTAACCCTAACACTATCCTAGGCCTGATGATAACCCTAACCCTAACCCTAACTATATTCTAGGGCTGATGCTAACCCTAACAGTAACACTATCCTAGGGCTGATGCTAACCGTAACCCTAACCCTAACACTATCCTAGGGCTGATGATAACCCTAACCCTAACACTATCCTAGGGCTGACGCTAACCCTAACCCTAACCCTAACACTATCCTAGGGCTGATGCTAACCCGAACCCTAACACTATACTAGGCCTGATGATAACCCTAACCCTAACCATAACACTTTCCTAAGGCTGATGCTGACCCTAACCCTAACACTATCCTAGGGCTGACGCTAACCCTAACCCTAAACCTAACACTATCCTAGGTCTGATGCTAACCCTAACCCTAACCCTAACACTATCCTAGGGCTGATGCTAACCCTAACCCTAACACTATCCTAGGCCTGATGATAACCCTAACCCTAACCCTAAATATATCCTAGGGCTAATGCTAACCCTAACCCTAACACTATCCTAGGGCTGATGCTAACCGTAACCCTAACCCTAACACTATCCTATTGCTGATGCTAACCCTAACCCTAACCCTAACACTCTCCTAGGGCTGAGGCTGATCGTAACCCTAACACTATCCAAGGGCTGATGTTGACCCTAACTCTAACCCTAATACTATCCTAGGGGTGAGGCTAACGCTAACCCTAACACTATCCTAGGGCTGATGCTAACCCTAACCCTAACCCTAACACTATCCTAGGGCTGATGGTAACCCTAAAATTAACACTATCCTAGGCCTGATGATAACCCTAACCCTAACCCTAACATTATCCTAGGGCTGATGCTGACCCTAACCCTAACACTATCCTAGGGCTGATGATAACCATAACCCTAACCCTAACACTATCCTAGGGCTGATGCTAACCGTAACCCTAACACTATCCTAGGGCTGATGCTAACCCTAACACTAACCCTAATACTATCCTTGGGTTGATGCTAACCCTAACCCTAACCCTAACAGTATCCTAGGGCTGATGTTAACCCTAACCCTAACCCTAACCCTAACACTATCCTATTGCTGATGCTAAACGTAACGCTAAGCCTAACACTATCCTAGGGCTGATGCTAACCCTAACCCTAACCGTAACACTATTCTAGGGCTGATGCTAACCCTAACCCTAAACCTAACACTATCCTATTGCTGATGCTAACCCTTACCCTAACCCTAACACTATCCTAGTCCTGATGATAATCCTAACCCTAACCCAAACACTATCCTAGGGCTGATGCTAACCCTAACCCTAACACTATCCTAGTGCTGATGCTAACCGTAACCCTAACCCTAACACTATCCTAGGGCTGATGATAACCCTAACCGTAACACTATCCTAGGGCTGATGCTAACCCTAACCCTAACCCTAACACTATCCTAGGGTTGATGCTAACCGTAACCCTAACACTATCCTAGTGCTGATGCTAACCCTAACCCAAACCCTAACACTATCCTAGGGCTGATGCTAACCATAACCCTAACCCTAACACTATTCTAGGGCTGATGCTAACCCTAACCCTAACAGTATCCTAGGCCTGATGATAACCGTAACCAGAACCCTAACACTATCCTAGGGCTGATGCTAACCCTAACCCTAACCCTAACACTATCCTAGGGCTGATACTAACCCTAACCCTAACTCTAACACCATCCTATGGCTGATGCTAACCCTAACCCTAACACTATCCTAGAACTGATGCTAACCGTAACACTAACCCTAACACTATCCTAGGGCTGATGCTAACCCTAACCCTAACCCTAACACAATCCTAGGGCTGATGCTAACCCTAACATTAACACTATCCTAGGGCTGATGCTAACCCTAACCCTAACCCTAACACTATCCTAAGGATGATGCTAACCCTAACCCTAACACTATCGTAGGGCTGATGCTAACCCTAACCCTACCACTATCCTAGGGCTGATGCTAACCCTAACCCTAACCCTAACACTATGCTAGGGATGATGGTAACCCTAACCCTAACACTATCCTAGCGCTGATGCTAACCCTAACTCTAACCCTAACACTATCCTAAGGCTGATGCCAACCCTAACCCTAACACTATCCTAGGCCTGATGCTAACCGTAACCCTAACCCTAACACTATCCTAGGGCTGATGCTAACCCTAACCCTAACACTATCCTAGGGCTGATGCTAACCGTAATCCTAACCCTAACACTATCCTAGGGCTGATGATAAACCTAACCCTAACACTATCCTAGGGCTGATGCTAACACTAACCCTAACCCTAACACTATCCTAGGTCTGATGCTAACCCTAACCCTAACACTATCCTAGGTCTGATGCTAACTCTAACCGTAACACTATCCTAGGGCCGATGCTAACCCTAACCCTAACCCTAACTCTCTCCTAGGGCTGATGCTAACCGTAACCCTAACCCTAACCCTAACACTATCCTAGTGCTGATGCTAAACCTAACGCTAACCCTAACACTATCCTAGGGCTGATGCTAACCCTAACCCTAACCCTAACTCTCTCCTAGGGCTGATGCTAACCGTAACCCTAACCCTAACCCTAACACTTTCCTCGGGCTGATGCTAACCGTAACACTAACCCTAACACTATCCTAGGGCTGATGCTAACCCTAACACTAACAGTATCCTAGGGCTGATGCTAACCCTAACCCTAACCCTAACACTATCCTAGGGCTGATGCTAACCCTAACACTAACAGTATCCTAGGGCTGATGCTAACCCTAACCCTAACCCTAACACTATGCTAGGGATGATGGTAACAATAACCCTAACACTATCCTAGGGCTAATGCTAACCCTAACCCTAACCCTAACACTATCCTAAGGCTGATGCTAACCATAACCCTAACACTATCCTAGGGCTGAGGCTAACCCTAACCATAACACTATCTTAGGGCTGATGATAACCCTAACCCTAACCCTAACACTATCCTAGGGCTGATGCTAACCCCAACCCTAACACTATCCTAGCGCTGATGCTAACCCTAACCCTAACCCTAACACTATCCTAAGGCTGTTGCTAATCCTAACCCTAACACTATCCTAGGACTGATTATAACCCTAACCCTAACCCTAACACTATCCTAGGGCTGATGCTAACCCTAACCCTAACACTATCCTAGGGCTGATGCTAACCCTAACCCTAACCCTAACACTATCCTAGGGCTGGTGCTAACCCTAACGCTAACCGTAACACTATCCTAGGGCTGATGCTAACCCTAACCCTAAACATAACACTATCCTAGGGCTGATGCTAACCCGAACCCTAACACTATACTAGGCCTGATGATAACTCTAACCGTAACCATAACACTATCCTAAGGCTGATGCTGACCCTAACCCTAACAATATCCTAGGGCTGATGCTAACCGTAACCCTAACCCTTACACTATCCTAGGGCTGATGCTAACCCTAACCATAACACTATCCTAGGGCTGATGCTAACCCTAACCCTAAACCTAACACTATCTTTGTCTGATGCTAACCCTAACCCTAACCCTAACACTATCCTAGGGCTGATGCTAACCCTAACCCTAACACTATGCTAGGCCTGATGCTAACCGTAACCCTAACCCTAACACTATCCTAGGGCTGATGCTAACCCTAAACCTAACACTATCCTAGGGCTGATGCTAACCGTAATCCTAACCCTAACACTATCCTAGGGCTGATGATAAACCTAACCCTAACACTATCCTAGGGCTGATGCTAACACTAACCCTAACCCTAACACTATCCTAGGTCTGATGCTAACCCTAACCCTAACACTATCCTAGGTCTGATGCTAACTCTAACCGTAACACTATCCTAGGGCCGATGCTAACCCTAACCCTAACCCTAACTCTCTCCTAGGGCTGATGCTAACCGTAACCCTAACCCTAACCCTAACACTATCCTAGTGCTGATGCTAAACCTAACGCTAACCCTAACACTATCCTAGGGCTGATGCTAACCCTAACCCTAACCCTAACTCTCTCCTAGGGCTGATGCTAACCGTAACCCTAACCCTAACCCTAACACTTTCCTAGGGCTGATGCTAACCGTAACACTAACCCTAACACTATCCTAGGGCTGATGCTAACCCTAACACTAACAGTATCCTAGGGCTGATGCTAACCCTAACCCTAACCCTAACACTATCCTAGGGCTGATGCTAACCCTAACACTAACAGTATCCTAGGGCTGATGCTAACCCTAACCCTAACCCTAACACTATGCTAGGGATGATGGTAACAATAACCCTAACACTATCCTAGGGCTAATGCTAACCCTAACCCTAACCCTAACACTATCCTAAGGCTGATGCTAACCATAACCCTAACACTATCCTAGGGCTGAGGCTAACCCTAACCATAACACTATCTTAGGGCTGATGATAACCCTAACCCTAACCCTAACACTATCCTAGGGCTGATGCTAACCCCAACCCTAACACTATCCTAGCGCTGATGCTAACCCTAACCCTAACCCTAACACTATCCTAAGGCTGTTGCTAATCCTAACCCTAACACTATCCTAGGACTGATTATAACCCTAACCCTAACCCTAACACTATCCTAGGGCTGATGCTAACCCTAACCCTAACACTATCCTAGGGCTGATGCTAACCCTAACCCTAACCCTAACACTATCCTAGGGCTGGTGCTAACCCTAACGCTAACCGTAACACTATCCTAGGGCTGATGCTAACCCTAACCCTAAACATAACACTATCCTAGGGCTGATGCTAACCCGAACCCTAACACTATACTAGGCCTGATGATAACCCTAACCGTAACCATAACACTATCCTAAGGCTGATGCTGACCCTAACCCTAACAATATCCTAGGGCTGATGCTAACCGTAACCCTAACCCTTACACTATCCTAGGGCTGATGCTAACCCTAACCATAACACTATCCTAGGGCTGATGCTAACCCTAACCCTAAACCTAACACTATCTTTGTCTGATGCTAACCCTAACCCTAACCCTAACACTATCCTAGGGCTGATGCTAACCCTAACCCTAACACTATCCTAGGGCTGATGCTAACCCTAACCCTAACCCTAACATTATCCTAGGGCTGATGCTAACCCTAACCCTAACACTAACCTAGGGCTGATGCTAACCGTAACCCTAACCCTAACACTATCCTAGGGCTGATGATAACCCTAACCCTAACAGTATCCTAGGGCTGATGCTAACCCTAACACTAACAGTATCCTAGGGCTGATGCTAACCCTAACCCTAACCCTAACACTATACTAGGGCTGATGCTAACCCTAACCCTAACACTCTTCTATGGCTGAGGCTAACCGTAACCCTAACACTGTCCTAGGGCTGATGCTAACACAAACGCTAACCCTAACACTATCCTAGGGCTGATGCTAACCCTAATCCTATCCCTAACACTATCCTAGGGCTGATGCTAACCCTAACCCTAACCCTAACACTCTCCTAGGGCTGAGGCTAACCCTAACCATAACACTATCTTAGGGCTGATGATAACCCTAACCCTAACCCTAACACTATCCTAGGGCTGATGCTAACCCCAACCCTAACTCTATCCTAGCGCTGATGCTAACCCTAACCCTAACCCTAACACTATCCTAAGGCTGTTGCTAATCCTAACCCCAAAACTATCCTAGGACTGATTATAACCCTAACCCTAACCCTAACACTATCCTAGGGCTGATGCTAACCCTAACCCTAACACTATCCTAGGGCTGATGCTAACCCTAACCCTAACCCTAACACTATCCTAGGGCTGGTGCTAACCCTAACGCTAACCGTAACACTATCCTAGGGCTGATGCTAACCCTAACCCTAAACATAACACTATCCTAGGGCTGATGCTAACCCGAACCCTAACACTATCCTAGGGCTGATGCTAACCCTAACCCTAAACCTAACACTATCCTTTGTCTGATGCTAACCCTAACCCTAACCCTAACACTATTCTAGGGCTGATGCTAACCCTAACCCTGACACTATCCTTGGCCTGATGATAACCCTAACACTAACCCTAACTATATCCTAGGGCTGATGCTAACCCTAACCCTAACACTATCCTAGGGCTGATGCTAACCGTAACCCTAACCCTAACACTATCCTAGGGCTGATGATAACCCTAACCGTAACACTATCCTAGGGCTGACGCTAACCCTAACCCTAACCCTAACACTATCCTAGGGCTGATGCTAACCCTAACCCTAACACTATCCTAGGGCTGATGCTAACCCTAACCCTAACCCTAACATTATCCTAGGGCTGATGCTAACCCTAACCCTAACACTATCCTAGGGCTGATGCTAACCGTAACCCTAACCCTAACACTATCCTAGGGCTGATGATAACCCTAACCCTAACAGTATCCTAGGGCTGATGCTAACCCTAACCCTAAGACTACCCTAGGGCCGACGCTAACACTAACCCTAACCCTAACTCTCTCCTAGGGCTGATGCTAACCCTAACCCTAACCCTAACCCTAACACTATCCTAGTGCTGATGCTAAACCTAACGCTAACCCTAACACTATCCTAGGGCTGATGCTAATCCTAACCCTAACACTATACTAGGCCTGATGATAACCCTAACCCTAACGCTAACACTATCCTAGGCCTGATGCTAACCCTAACCCTAACACTATCCTAGGGCTGATGCTAACCCTAACCCTAACCCTAACACTATCCTAGGGCTGGTGCTAACCCTAACCCTAACCGTAACACTATCCTAGGGCTGATGCTAACCCTAACCCTAACCCTAACACTATCCTAGGGCTGATGCTAACCCGAACCCTAACACTATACTAGGCCTGATGATAACCCTAACCCTAACCATAACACTATCCTAAGGCTGATGCTGACCCTAACCCTAACACTATCCTAGGGCTGAAGCTAACCGTAACCCTAACCCTTACACTATCCTAGGGCTGATGCTAACCGTAACCCTAACACTATCCTAGGGCTGATGCTAACCCTAACCCTAAACCTAACACTATCCTAGGTCTGATGCTAACCCTAACCCTAACCCTAACACTATCCTAGGGCTGATGCTAACCCTAACCCTAACAATATCCTAGGGCTGATGCTAACCGTAACCCTAACACTATCCTAGGGCTGATGCTAACCCTATCCGTAACCCTAACACTATTCTAGGGCTGATGCTAACCATAACCCTAACCCTAACACTATCCTAGGGCTGATGCTAACCATAACCCTAACCCTAACACAAACACTATCCTAGGGCTGATGCTAACCCTAATCCTATCCCGAACACTATCCTAGGGCTGATGCTAACCCTAACCCTAACACTACCCTAGGGCTGATGCTAAAACTAACCCTAACCCTAACACTATCCTAGGTCTGATGCTACCCCTAACCCTAACACTCTCCTAGGGCTGATGCTAACCCTAACCCTAACCCAAACACTATCCTAAGTCTGATGCTAACCCTAATCCTAACACTATCCTAGGGCTGATGCTTACCCTAACCCTAACCATAACACTATCCTAGGTATGATGCTAACATTAACCCTAACCCTAACCGTAACCCTAACCCTAACACTATCCTAGGGCTGATGCTAACCCTAACCCTAACACTATCCTAGGGCTGATGCTAACCCTAACCCTAACACTATCCTAGGGCCGATGCTAACCATAACCCTAACCCTAACTCTCTCCTAAGGCTGATGCTAACCCTAACCCTAACACTTTCCTAGGGCTGATCCTAACCTTAACCCTAACCCTAACACTATCCTAGGGCTGATGCTAACCAAAACCCTAACCCTAACCCTAACACTATCCTAGGGCTGATGCTAACCCTAACCCTAACACTATCCTAGGGCTGATGCTAACCGTAACCCTAACCCTAACAGTATCGTAGGGCTGATGCTATCCCTAACCCTAACAATATCCTAGGCCTGATGATAACCCTAACCCTAACCCTAAATCTATCCTAGGGCTGATGCTGAAACTAACCCTGACACTATCCTAGTGCTGATGCTAACCCTAATGCTAACACTATCCTAGGGCTTATGCTAACCCTAACCGTAAAACTAACACTATCCTAGGGCTGATGCTAACCCTAACCCTAACCCTAACACTATCCTAGGGCTGATGCTAACCATAATCCTAACCCTAACCCTAACAATATCCTAGTGCTGATGCTAAACTTAACGCTGACCCTAAAACTATCCTAGGGCTGATGCTAACCCTAACCCTAGCACGATCCTAGCCCTGATGATAACCGTAACCCTAACCCTAACACTATCCTAGGGCTGATGCTAACCCTAGCCCTAACCCTAACACTATCCTAGGTCTGATGCTAACCCTAACCCTACCACTATCCTAGGGCTGATGATAACCTTAACCCTAACACTACCCTAGGGCTGATGCTAACCCTAACCCTAACACTAACACTATCCTAGTGCTGATGCTAACCCTAACTCTAACACTATCCTAGGGCTGATGCTAACCCTGTCCGTAACCCTAACACTATTCTAGGGCTGATGCTAACCCTAACCCTAACCCTAACACTATCCTAGGGCTGATGCTAACCATAACCCTAACCCTAACACAAACACTATCCTAGGGCTGATGCTAACCCTAATCCTATCCCAAACACTATCCTAGGGCTGATGCTAACCCTAACCCTAACACTACCCTAGGGCTGATGCTAAAACTAACCCTAACCCTAACACTCTCCTAGGGCTGAGGCTAACCCTAACCCTAACACTATCCTAGGGCTGATGATAACCCTAACCCTAACCCTAACACTATCCTAGGGCTGATGCTAACCCTAACCCTACAATATCCTAGGGTTGATGCTAACCCTAACCCTAACCCTAACACTATGCTAGGGATGATGGTAACCCTAACCCTAACACTATCCTAGGGCAAATGCTAACCCTAACCCTAACCCTAACCCTAACACTATCCTAAGGCTGATGCTAACCATAACTCTAACACTATCCTAGGACTGATGCTAACCCTAACCCTAACCCTAACACATCCTAGCGCTGATGCTAACCCTATCCCTAACCCTAACACTATCATACGGCTGATGCTAATTCTAACCCTAGCACTATCCTAGGGCTGATGCTAACCATATCCCTAACCCTAACACTATCCTAGGTGTCATGCTAACAATAATCCTAACCCTAACACTAACACTATCCTAGGGCTGATGCTAACCCTAATCCTATCCCTAACACTATCCTAGGGCTGATGCTAACCCTAACCCTAACACTGTCCTAGGGCTGTTGCTAACCCTATCCCTAACCCTAACACTCTCCTAGGGCTGGGGCTAACCCTAACCATAACACTATCCTAGGGCTGATGATAACCGTAACGCTAACCCTAACACTATCCTAGGGCTGATGCTAACCCTAACCCTAACACTATCCTAGCGGTGATGCTAACCCTAACCCTAACGCTAAAAGTATCCTAGGGCTGATGCTAAGCCTAACCCTAACCCTAACACTATCCTAGGGCTGATGCTAACCCGAACCCTAACACTATACTAGGCCTGATGATAACCCTAACCCTAACCATAACACTATCCTAAGGCTGATGCTGACCCTAACCCTAAAACTATCCTAGGGCTGATGCTAACCGTAACCCTAAACCTTACACTATTCTAGGGCTGATGCTAACCCTAACCCTAACACTTTCCTAGGGCTGATGCTAACCCTAACCCTAAACCTAACACTATCCTAGGTCTGATGCTAACCCTAACCCTAACCCTAACACTATCCTAGGGCTGACGCTAACCCTAACCCTAACACTATCTTAGGCCTGATGATAACCCTAACCCTAACCCTAACTATATCCTAGGGCTGATGCTAACCCTAACCCTAACACTATCATAGGGCTGATGCTAACCGTAACCCTAAACACTAACACTATCCTAGGGCTGATGATAACCCTAACCCTAACACTATCCTAGGGCTGATGCTAACCCTAACCCTAACCCTAACACTATCCTAGGTCTGATGCTAACCCTAACCCTAACACTATCCTAGGGCTGATGCTAACCGAAACCCTAACACTGTCCTAGGGCTGATGCTAACCCAAATGCTAACCCTAACACTATCCTAGGGCTGATGCTAACCCTAATCCTATCCCTAACACTATCCTTGGGCTGATGCTAACCCTAACCCTAACCCTAACACTCTCCTAGGGCTGATGCTAACCCTAATCCTAACACTATCCTAGGGCTGATGCTAACCCTAACCCTAAACCTAACACTATCCTACGGCTGATGCTAACCCTAACACTAACACTATCCTAGCGCTGATGCTAACCCTAACCCTAACCCTATCACTATCCTAAGGCTGTTGCTAATCCTAACCCTAACACTATCCTAGCACTGATGATAACCCTAACCCTAACCCTAACACTATCCTAGGGCTGATGCTAACCCTAACCCTAACACTATCCTAGGGCTGATGCTAACCCTAACCCTAACCCTAACACTATGCTAGGGTTGATGCTAACCCTAACCCAAACCGTAACACTATCCTAGGGCTGATGCTAACCCTAACCCTAACCCTAGCACTATCCTAGGGCTGATGCTAACCCGAACCCTAACACTATACTAGGCCTGATGATAACCCTGACCCTAACCATAACACTATCCTAGGGCTGATGCTAACCCTAACCCTAACACTAACACTATCCTAGGGCTGATGCTATCCCTAACCCTAACACTATCCGAGGCATGATGATAACCCTAACCCTAACCCTAAATCTATCCTAGAGCTGATGCTGAAACTAACCCTAACACTATCGTAGGGCTGATGCTAACCCTAACCCTAACCCTAACACTATCCTAGGGCTGATGCTAACCATAATCCTAACCCTAACCCTAACAATATCCTAGTGCTGATGCTAAACATAACGCTAACCCTAACAGTATCCTAGGGCTGATGCTAACCCTAACCCTAACACGATCCTAGGCCTGATGATAACCGTAACCCTAACCCTAACACTATCCTAGGGCTGGTGCTAACCATAACACTAACACTAACACTATCCTAGGTCTGATGCTAACCCTAACCCTACCACTATCCTAGGGCTGATGCTAACCCTAACCTTAACACTATCCTAGGGCTGATGCTAACCCTAACCCTAACCCTAACACTATCCTAGTGCTGATGCTAACCCTAACCCTAACACTATCCTAGGGCTGATGCTAACCCTATCCGTAACCCTAACACTATCCTAGGGCTGATGCTAACCATAACCCTAACCCTAACACTATCCTAGGGCTGATGCTAACCATAACCCTAACCCTAACACAAACACTATTCTAGGGCTGATGCTAACCCTAATCCTATCCCGAACACTATACTTGGGCTGATGCTAACCCTAACCCTAACACTATCCTAGGGCTGATGCTAAAACTAATCCTAACCCTAACATCTCCTAGGGCTGAGGCTAACCCTAACCCTAACACTATCCTAGGGCTGATGTTAACCCTAACCCTAACCCTAACACTATCCTAGGGCTGATGCTAACCCTAACCCTAACACTATCCTAGGGTTGATGCTAACCCTAACCCTAACCCTAACACTATGCTAGGGATGATGGTAACAATAACCCTAACATTATCCTAGGGCTAATGCTAACCCTAACCCTAACCCTAACACTATCCTAAGGCTGATGCTAACCATAACCCTAACACTATCCTAGGGCTGATGCTAACCCTAACCCTAACACTATACTAGGGCTGATGCTAACCCTAACCCTAACCGTAACACTATCCTAGGGATGATGATAACTCTAACCCTAACCCTAACACTATCCTAGGGCTGATGCTAACCCTATCCCTAACCCTAACACTATCGTACAGCTGATGCTAACCCTAACCCTAACACTATCCTAGGGCTGATGCTAACCATATCCCTAACCCTAACACTATCCTAGGTGTTATGCTAACCATAACCCTAACCCTAACACTAACACTAACCTGGGGCTGATGCTAACCCTAATCCTATCCCTAACACTATCCTAGGGCTGATGCTAACCCTAAACCTAACACTGTCCTAGGGCTGATGCTAACCCTAACCCTAACCCTAACACTCTCCTAGGGCTGGGGCTAACCCTAATCATAACACTATCCTAGGGCTGATGATAACCGTAACCCTAACCCTAACACTATCCTAGGGCTGATGCTAACCCTAACCCTAACGCTATCCTAGGGCTGATGCTAACCCTAACCCTAACCCTAACACTATGCTAGGTATGATGATAACCCTAACCCTAACACTATCCTAGCGCTGATGCTAACCCTAACCCTAACCCTAACACTATCCTAGGGCTGGTGCTAAGCCTAACCCTAAACCTAACACTATCCTAGGGCTGATGCTAACCCGAACCCTAACACGATACTAGGCCTGATGATAACCCTAACCCTAACCATAACACTATCCTAAGGCTGATGCTGACCCTAACCCTAACACTATCCTAGGGCTGATGCTAACCGTAACACTAACCCTTACACTATTCTAGGGCTGATGCTAACCCTAACCCTAACACTATCCTAGGGCTGATGCTAACCCTAACCCTAAACTTAACACTATCCCAGGTCTGATGCTAACCCTAACCCTAACCCTAACACTATCCTAGGGCTGATGCTAACCCTAACCCTAACACTATCCTAGGCCTGATGATAACCCTAACCCTAACCCTAACTGTATCCTAGGGCTGATGCTAACCCTAACCCTAACACTATCATAGGGCTGATGCTATCCGTAACCATAAACCCTAACACTATCCTAGGGCTGATGATAATCCTAACCCTAACACTATCCCAGGGCTTATGCTAACCCTAACCCTAACCCTAACACTATCCTAGGTCTGATGCTAACCCTAACCCTAACGCTATCCTAGGGCTGATGCTAACCGTAACCCTAACACTGTCCTAGGGCTGATGCTAACCCAAACGCTAACCCTAACACTATGCTAGGGCTGATGCTAACCCTAATCCTATCCCTAACACTATCCTAGGGCTGATGCTAACCCTACCGCTAACCCTAACACTCTCCTAGTGCTGATGCTAACCCTAATCCTATCACTAACACTATCCTAGGGCTGATGATAACCCTAACTTAACCCTAACACTATCCTACGGCTGATGCTAACCCTAACCCTAACACTATCCTAGCGCTGATGCTAACCCTAACCCTAACCCTAACACTATCCTAAGGCTGTTGCTAATCCTAACCCTAACACTATCCTAGGACTGATGATAACCCTAACCCTAACCCTAACACTATCCTAGGGCTGATGCTAACCCTAACCCTAACACTATCCTAGGGCTGATGCTAACCCTAACCCTAACCCTAACACTATCCTAGGGCTGATGCTAACCCTAACCCTAACCGTAACACTATCCTAGGGCTGATGCTAACCCTAACCCTAACCCTAACACTATCTTAGGGCTGATGCTAACCCGAACCCTAACACTATACTAGGCCTGATGATAACCCTAACCCTAACCATAACACTATCCTAAGGCTGATGCTGACCCTAACCCTAACACTATCTTAGGGCTGATGCTAACCGTAACACTAACCCTTACACTATCCTAGGGCTGATGCTAACCTTAACCCTAACACTATCCTAGGGCTGATGCTAACCCCAACACTAAACCTAACACTATCTTTGGTCTGATGCTAACCCTAACCCTAACTCTAACACTATTCTAGGGCTGATGCTAACCCTAACCCTAACACTATCCTTGGCCTGATGATAACCCTAACGGTAACCCTAACTATATCCTAGGGCTGATGCTAACCCTAACCCTAACACTATCCTAGGGATGATGCTAACCGTAACCCTAACCCTAACACTATCCTAGGGCTGATGATAACCCTAACCGTAACACTATCCTAGGGCTGATGCTAACCCTAACCCTAACCCTAACACTATCCTAGGTCTGATGCTAACCCTAACCCTAACATTGTCCTAGGGCTGATGCTAACCCTAACCGTAACACTATACTAGGGCTGATGCTAACCGTAACCCTAACCCTAACACTATCCTAGGGCTGATGATAACCCTAACCCTAACAGTATCCTATGGCTGATGCTACCCCTAACCCTAACCCTAACACTATCCTAGGTCTGATGCTAACCCTAACCCTAACACTATCCTAGGTCTGATGCTAACCCTAACCCTAAGACTATCCTAGGGCCGACGCTAACCCTAACCCTAACCCTAATTCTCTCCTAGGGCTGATGCTAACCCTAACCCTACCCTAACCCTAACACTATCCTAGTGCTGATGTTAACCTAACGCTAACCCTAACACTATCCTAGGGCTGATGCTAACCCTAACCCTAACCCTAACACTATCCTAAGGCTGATGCTGACCCTAAACCTAACACTATCCTAGGGCTGAACCTAACCGTAACCCTAACCGATACACTATCCTAGGGCTGATGCTAACCCTAACCCTAACCCTAACACTATCCTAAGGCTGATGCTAACCCTAACCCTAACCCTTACCCTAACACTATCCTAGGGCTGTTGCTAACCCTAACCCTAACACTATCCTACGGCTGATGCTAACCCTAACCCAAACCCTAACTCTATCCTAGGGCTGATGCTAAACATAACAATAACCATATCACTATCCTAGGGCTGATGCTAACCCTAACCCTAACACTATCCTATTGCTGATGCTAACCCTAACCCTAACCCTAACACTCTCCTAGGGCTGAGGTTGACCCTAACTCTAACACTATCCAAGGGCTAATGTTGACCCTAACCCTAACCCTAACACTATCCTAGGGGTGAGGCTAAACCTAACCCTAACACTATCCTAGGGCTGATGCTAACACTAACCCTAACACTAACACTATCCTAGGGCTGATGCTAACCCTAAAATTAACACTATCCTAGGCCTGATGATAACCCTAACACTAACCCTAACATTATCCTAGGGCTGATGCTGACCCTAACCCTAACAGTATCCTAGGGCTGATGATAACCGTAACCCTAACCCTAACACTATCCTAGGGCTGATGCTAACCCTAACACTAACCCTAACACTATCCTAGGGTTGGTGCTAACCCTAACCCTAACCCTAACACTATCCTAGTGCTGATGCTAAACGTAACGCTAAGCCTAACACTATCCTAGGGCTGATGCTCACCCTAACCGTAACCGTGACACTATTCTAGGGCTGATGCTAACCCAAACCCTAAACCTAACACTATCCTATTGCTGATGCTAACCCTTACCCTAACCCTAACACTATCCTAGGCCTGATGATAATCCTAACCCTAACCCAAACACTATCCTAGGGCTGATGCTAACCCTAACCCTAACACTATCCTAGGGCTGATGCTAACCGTAACCCTAACCATAACACTATCCTAGGGCTGATGTTAACCCTAACCCTAACCCTAACTCTAACACTAGCCTAGTGCTGATGCTAAACGTAACGCTAAGCCTAACACTATCCTAGGGCTGATGCTAACCCTAAACCTAACCGTAACACTATTCTAGGGCTGATGCTAACCCTAACCCTAACACTATCCTACGGCTGATGCTAACCCTAACCCAAACCCTAACTCTACCCTAGGGCTGATGCTAAAGATAACACTAACCATATCACTATCCTAGGGCTGATGCTAACCCTAACCCTAACACTATCCTATTGCTGATGCTAACCCTAACCCTAACCCTAACACTCTCCTTGGGCTGAGGCTGACCCTAACCCTAACACTATCCAAGGGCTAATGTTGACCCTAACCCTAACCCTAACACTATCCTAGGGGTGAGGCTAACCCTAACCCTAACACTATCCTAGGGCTGATGCTAACACTAACCCTAACACTAACACTATCCTAGGGCTGATGCTAACCCTAAAATTAACACTATCATAGGCCTGATGATAACCCTAACACTAACCCTAACATTATCCTAGGGCTGATGCTGACCCTAACCCTAACACTATCCTAGGGCTGATGATAACCGTAACCCTAACCCTAACACTATCCTAGGGCTGATGCTAACCCTAACACTAACCCTAACACTATCCTAGGGTTGGTGCTAACCCTAACCCTAACCCTAGCAATATCCTAGGGCTGTTGTTAACCCTAACCCTAACCCTAACCCTAACACTATCCTAGTGCTGATGCTAAACGTAACGCTAAGCCTAACACTATCCTAGGGCTGATGCTAACCCTAACCGTAACCGTGACACTATTCTAGGGATGATGCTAACCCTAACCCTAAACCTAACACTATCCTATTGCTGATGCTAACCCTTACCCTAACCCGAACACTATCCTAGGCCTGATGATAATCCTAACCCTAACCCAAACACTATCCTAGGGCTGATGCTAACCCTAACCCTAACACTATCCTAGTGTTGATGCTAACCTTAACCCTAACATTATCCTAGTGCTGATGCTCACCCTAACTCTAACACTATACTAGGGCTGATGTTAACCCTAACCCTAACACTATCCTAGGGCTGATGCTTACCCTAATCCTAACCCTAACACCATCATAGGGCTGATGCTAATCCTAACGCTAACCCTAACACTATCCTGGGTCTGATGCTAATCCTAACCCTAACACTATCCTAGGGCTGATTCTAACCCTAACCCTAACCCTAACACTATCCTAGGGCTGATGCTAAACATAACCGTAACACTATCTTAGGGCTGTTGCTTACCCTAACCCTAACCCTAACACTATCGTATTGCTGATGCTAACCCTACCCCTAACACTATCCTAGGGCTGATGCTAACCGTAACCCTAACACTATCCTAGTGCTGATGCTAACCCTAACCCTAACCGTAACACTATTCTAGGGCTGATGCTAACCATAACCCTAACCCTAACACTATCCTAGGGCTGATGTTAACAATAACCTTAACAGTATCCTAGGCCTGATGATAACCGTAACACTAACCCTAACACTATCCTAAGGCTGATGCTAACCCTAATCCTAACCCTAACACTATCCTAGGGCTGATACTAACCCTAACCGTAACTCTAACACTATCCTAGGGCTGATGCTAACCCTAACCCTAACACTATCCTAGGGCTGATGCTAACCGTAACACTAACCGTAACACTATCCTAGGGCTGATGCTAACCCTAACCCTAACCCTAACACAATCCTAGGGCTGATGCTAACCCTAACATTAACAATATACTAGGGCTGATGCTAACCCTAACCCTAACCCTAACACTATCCCAGGGCTGATGCTAACCCTAACCCTAACACTATCCTAGGGCTGATGCTAACCCTAACCCTAAAACTATCCTAGGGCTGATGCTAACCCTAACCCTAACCCTAACACTATGCTAGGGATGATGCTAACCCTAACCCTAACACTATCCTAGCGCTGATGCTAACCCTAACCCTAACCCTAACACTATCCTAAGGCTGATGCTAACCCTAACCCAAACACTATCCTAGGCCTGATGCTAACCCTAACCCTAACCCTAACACTATCCTAGGGCTGATGCTAACCCTAACTCTAACACTATCCTAGGGCTGATGCTAACCGTAACCCTAACCCTAACACTATCCTAGGGCTAATGCTAACCCTAACCCTATCCCTAACACTATCCTAGGGCTCATGCTAACCCGAACCCTAACACTATACTAGGCCTGATGATAACCCTG
Source organism: Lemur catta (assembly GCF_020740605.2). Lineage (NCBI taxonomy): Eukaryota > Metazoa > Chordata > Mammalia > Primates > Lemuridae > Lemur > Lemur catta. The sequence continues at coordinate 2,425,664 of NC_059149.1, read as the reverse complement.
ACCATAACCATAACACTATCCTAGGGCTGATGCTGACCCTAACCCTAACACTATCCTAGGGCTGATGCTAACCGTAACCCTAACCCTTACACTATCCTAGGGCTGATGCTAACCATAACCCTAACACTATCCTATGGCTGATGCTAACCCTAACCCTAAACCTAACACTATCCTAGGGCTGATGCTAACCCTATCCCTAACCCTAACACTATCCTAGGGCTGATGCTAAGCCTAACCCTAACAATATCCTGGGCCTGATGATAACCCTAACCCTAGTCCTAACTATATCCTAGGGCTGATGCTAACCATAACCCTAACACTATCCTAGGGCTGATGCTAACCGTAACCCTAACCCTAACACTATCCTAGGGCTGATGATAAACCTAACCCTAACACTCTCCTAGGGCTGATGCTAACCCTAACCCTAACCCTAACACTATCCTAGGTCTGATGCTAACCCTAACCGTAACACTATCCTAGGGCCGATGCTAACCCTAACCCTAACCCTAACTCTCTCCTAGGGCTGATGCTAGCCGTAACCCTAACCCTAACCCTAACACTATCGTAGTGCTGACGCTAAACCTAACGCTAACCCTAACACTATCCTAGGGCTGATGCTAACCCTAACCCTAACCCTAACTCTCTCCTAGGGCTGATGCTAACCGTAACCCTAACCCTAACCCTAACACTTTCCTAGGGCTGATGCTAACCGTAACACTAACCCTAACACTATCCTAGGGCTCACGCTAACACTAACACTAACACTATCCTAGGGCTGATGCTAACCCTAACCATAACCCTAACACTATAGTAGGGCTGATGCTAACCCTAACCCTAACACTATCCTAGGGCTGATGCTAACCGTAAGCCTAACACTGTCCTAGGGCTGATGCTAACCCAAACGCTAAACCTAACACTATCCTAGGGCTGATGCTAAGCCTAATCCTATCCCTAACAGTATCCTAGGGCTGATGCTAACCCTAACCCTAACCCTAACACTCTCCTAGGGCTGAGGCTAACCCTAACCATAACACTATCCTCGGGCTGATGAGAACCCTAACCCTAACCCTAACACTATCCTAGGGCTGATGCTAACCCTAACCCTAACACTATCCTAGCGCTGATGCTAACCCTAACCCTAACCCTAACACTATCCTAAGGCTTTTGCTAATCCTAACCCTAACACTATTCTAGGAATAATGATAACCCTAACCCTAACCCTAACACTATCCTAGGGCTGATGCTAACCCTAACCCTAACACTATCCTAGGGCTGATGGTAACCCTAACCCTAACCCTAACACTATCCTAGGGCTGGTGCTAACCCTAACCCTAACCGTAACACTATCCTAGGGCTGATGCTAACCCTAACCCTAACCCTAACACTATCCTAGGGCTGATGCTAACCCGAACCCTAACACTATACTAGGCCTGATGATAACCCTAACCCTAACCATAACACTATCCTAAGGCTGATGCTAACCCTAGCCCTAACACTATCCTTGGCCTGATGATAACCCTAACCCTAACCCTAACTATATCCTAGGGATGATGCTAACGCTAACCCTAACACTATCCTTTGCCTGATGCTAACCCTAACCCTAACCCTAACACTATCCTAGGGCTGATGCTAACCCTAACACTAACCCTAACAGTATCCTAGGGCTGGTGCTAACCCTAAACATAACCGTAACACTATCCTAGGGCTGATGCTAACCCTAACCCTAACCCTAACACTATCCTAGGAATGATGCTAACCCGAACCCTAACACTATACTAGGCCTGATGATAACCCTAACCCTAACCATAACACTATCCTAAGGCTGATGCTGACCCTAACCCTAACACTATCCTAGGGCTGAAGCTAACCGTAACCCTAACCCTTACACTATCCTAGGGCTGTTGCTAACCCTAACCCTAACACTATCCTAGGGCTGATGCTAACCCTAACCCTAAGCCTAACACTATCCTAGGTCTGATGCTAACCGTAACCCTAACCCTAACACTATCCTAGCGCTGATGCTAACCCTAACCCTAACACTATCCTAGGGTTGATGCTAACCCTAACCCTAAAACTATCCTAGGGCTGATGCTAACCCTAACCCTAACCCTAACACTATGCTAGGGATGATGCTAACCCTAACCCTAACACTATCCTAGCGCTGATGCTAACCCTAACCCTAACCCTAACACTATCCTAAGGCTGATGCTAACCCTAACCCTATCACTATCCTAGGCCTGATGCTAACCCTAACCCTAACCCTAACACTATCCTAGGGCTGATGCTAACCCTAACTCTAACACTATCCTAGGGCTGATGCTAACCCTAACCCTAACCCTAACACTATCCTAGGGCTCATGCTAACCCTAACCCTATCCCTAACACTATCCTATTGCTCATGCTAACCCGAACCCTAACACTATACTAGGCCTGATGATAACCCTGACCATAACCATAACACTATCCTAGGGTTGATGCTGACCCTAACCCTAACACTATCCTAGGGCTGATGCTAACCGTAACCCTAACCCTTACACTATCCTAGGGCTGATGCTAACCCTAACCCTAACACTATCCTATGGCTGATGCTAACCCTAACACTAAACCTAACACTATCCTAGGGCTGATGCTAACCCTATCTCTAACCCTAACACTATCCTAGGGCTGATGCTAAGCCTAACCCTAACAGTATCCTAGGCCTGATGATAACCCTAACCCTAACCCTTACTATATCCTAGGGCTAATGCTAACCATAACCCTAACACTATCCTAGGGCTGATGCTAACCGTAACCCTAACCCTAACACTATCCTAGGGCTGATGATAAACCTAACCCTAACACTATCCTAGGGCTGATGCTAACCCTAACCCTAACCCTAACACTATCCTAGGTCTCATGCTAACCCTAACCGTAACACTATCCTAGGGCCGATGCTAACCCTAAACCTAACCCTAACTCTCTCCTAGGGCTGATGCTAACCGTAACCCTAACCCTAACCCTAACACTATCGTAGTGCTGATGCTAAACCTAACACTAACCCTAACACTATCCTAGGGTTGGTGCTAACCATAACCCTAACCCTAACAGTATCCTAGGGCTGTTGTTAACCCTAACCCTAACCCTAACCCTAACACTATCCTAGTGCTGATGCTAAACGTAACGCTAAGCCTAACACTATCCTAGGGCTGATGCTAACCCTAACCGTAACCGTGACACTATTCTAGGGCTGATGCTAACCCTAACCCTAAACCTAACACTATCCTATTGCTGATGCTAACCCTTACCCTAACCCTAACACTATCCTAGGCCTGATGATAATCCTAACCCTAACCCAAACACTATCCTAGGGCTGATGCTAACCCTAACCCTAACACTATCCTAGGGCTGATGCTAACCGTAACCCTAACCCTAACACTATCCTAGGGCTGATGTTAACCCTAACCCTAACCCTAACTCTAACACTATCCTAGTGCTGATGCTAAACGTAACGCTAAGCCTAACACTATCCTAGGGCTGATGCTAACCCTAAACCTAACCGTAACACTATTCTAGGGCTGATGCTAACCCTAACCCTAACCCTAACACTATCCTAGTGTTGATGCTAACCTTAACCCTAACATTATCCTAGGGCTGATGCTCACCCTAACGCTAACACTATACTAGGGCTGATGTTATCCCTAACCCTAACACTATCCTAGGGCTGATGCTTACCCTAATCCTAACCCTAACACCATCATAGGGCTGATGCTAATCCTAACGCTAACCCTAACACTATCCTGGGTCTGATGCTAATCCTAACCCCAACACTATCCTAGGGCTGATTCTAACCCTAACCCTAACCCTAACACTATCCTAGGGCTGATGCTAAACATAACCGTAACACTATCTTAGGGCTGTTGCTTACCCTAACCCTAACCCTAACACTATCGTATTGCTGATGCTAACCCTACCCCTAACACTATCCTAGGGCTGATGCTAACCGTAACCCTAACACTATCCTAGTGCTGATGCTAACCCTAACCCTAACCGTAACACTATCCTAGGGCTGATGCTAACCATAACCCTAACCCTAACACTATCCTAGGGCTGATGCTAACCCTAACCCTAACAGTATCCTAGGCCTGATGATAACCGTAACACTAACCCTAACACTATCGTAGGGCTGATGCTAACCCTAATCCTAACCCTAACACTATCCTAGGGCTGATATTAACCCTAACCGTAACTCTAACACTATCCTAGGGCTGATGCTAACCCTAACCCTAACACTATCCTAGGGCTGATGCTAACCGCAACACTAACCCTAACACTATCCTAGGGCTGATGCTAACCCTAACCCTAACCCTAACACAATCCTAGGGCTGATGCTAACCCTAACATTAACACTATACTAGGGCTGATGCTAACCCTAACCCTAACCCTAACACTATCCCAGGGCTGATGCTAACCCTAACCCTAACACTATCCTAGGGCTGATGCTAACCCTAACCCTAAAACTATCCTAGGGCTGATGCTAACCCTAACCCTAACCCTAACACTATGCTAGGGATGATGCTAACCCTAACCCTAACACTATCCTAGCGCTGATGCTAACCCTAACCCTAACCCTAACACTATCCTAGGGCTGATGCTAACCCTAACTCTAACACTATCCTAGGGCTGATGCTAACCCTAACCCTAACCCTAACACTATCCTAGGGCTAATGCTAACCCTAACCCTATCCCTAACACTATCCTAGGGCTCATGCTAACCCGAACCCTAACACTATACTACGCCTGATGATAACCCTGACCATAACCATAACACTATCCTAGGGCTGATGCTGACCCTAACCCTAACACTATCCTAGGGCTGATGCTAACCGTAACCCTAACCCTTACACTATCCTAGGGCTGATGCTAACCATAACCCTAACACTATCCTATGGCTGATGCTAACCCTAACCCTAAACCTAACACTATCCTAGGGCTGATGCTAACCCTATCCCTAACCCTAACACTATCCTAGGGCTGATGCTAAGCCTAACCCTAACAGTATCCTGGGCCTGATGATAACCCTAACCCTAGTCCTAACAATATCCTAGGGCTGATGCTAACCATAACCCTAACACTATCCTAGGGCTGATGCTAACCGTAACCCTAACCCTAACACTATCCTAGGGCTGATGATAAACCTAACCCTAACACTATCCTAGGGCTGATGCTAACCCTAACCCTAACCCTAACACTATCCTAGGTCTGATGCTAACCCTAACCGTAACACTATCCTAGGGCCGATGCTAACCCTAACCCTAACCCTAACTCTCTCCTAGGGCTGATGCTAACCGTAACCCTAACCCTAACCCTAACACTATCGTAGTGCTGATGCTAAACCTAACGCTAACCCTAACACTATCCTAGGGCTGATGCTAACCCTAACCCTAACCCTAACTCTCTCCTAGGGCTGACGCTAACCGTAACCCTAACCCTAACCCTAACACTTTCCTAGGGCTGATGCTAACCGTAACACTAACCCTAACACTATCCTAGGGCTCACGCTAACACTAACACTAACACTATCCTAGGGCTGATGCTAACCCTAACCATAACCCTAACACTATAGTAGGGCTGATGCTAACCCTAACCCTAACACTATCCTAGGGCTGATGCTAACCGTAACCCTAACACTGTCCTAGGGCTGATGCTAACCCAAACGCTAAACCTATCACTATCCTAGGGCTGATGCTAAGCCTAATCCTATCCCTAACACTATCCTAGGGCTGATGCTAACCCTAACCCTAACCCTAACACTCTCCTAGGGCTGAGGCTAACCCTAACCATAACACTATCCTCGGGCTGATGAGAACCCTAACCCTAACCCTAACACTATCCTAGGGCTGATGCTAACCCTAACCCTAACACTATCCTAGCGCTGATGCTAACCCTAACCCTAACCCTAACACTATCCTAAGGCTTTTGCTAATCCTAACCCTAACACTATTCTAGGACTGATGATAACCCTAACCCTAACCCTAACACTATCCTAGGGCTGATGCTAACCCTAACACTAACACTATCCTAGGGCTGATGGTAACCCTAACCCTAACCCTAACACTATCCTAGGGCTGGTGCTAACCCTAACCCTAACCGTAACACTATCCTAGGGCTGATGCTAACCCTAACCCTAACCCTAACACTATACTAGGCCTGATGATAACCCTAACCCTAACCATAACACTATCCTAAGGCTGATGCTAACCCTAGCCCTAACACTATCCTTGGCCTGATGATAACCCTAACCCTAACCCTAACTATATCCTAGGGATGATGCTAACGCTAACCCTAACACTATCCTTGGCCTGACGCTAACCCTAACCCTAACCCTAACACTATCCTAGGGCTGATGCTAACCCTAACACTAACCCTAACACTATCCTAGGGCTGGTGCTAACCCTAAACCTAACCGTAACACTATCCTAGGGCTGATGCTAACCCTAACCCTAACCCTAACACTATCCTAGGAATGATGCTAACCCGAACCCTAACACTATACTAGGCCTGATGATAACCCTAACCCTAACCATAACACTATCCTAAGGCTGATGCTGACCCTAACCCTAACACTATCCTAGGGCTGATGCTAACCCTAACCCTAAAACTATCCTAGGGCTGATGCTAACCCTAACCCTAACCCTAACACTACGCTAGGGATGATGCTAACCCTAACCCTAACACTATCCTAAGGCTGATGCTAACCCTAACCCTAAGCCTAACACTATCCTAGGTCTGATGCTAACCGTAACCCTAACCCTAACACTATCCTAGCGCTGATGCTAACCCTAACCCTAACACTATCCTAGGGCTGATGCTAACCCTAACCCTAAAACTATCCTAGGGCTGATGCTAACCCTAACCCTAACCCTAACACTATGCTAGGGATGATGCTAACCCTAACCCTAACACTATCCTAGCGCTGATGCTAACCCTAAACCTAACCCTAACACTATCCTAAGGCTGATGCTAACCCTAACCCTATCACTATCCTAGGCCTGATGCTAACCCTAACCCTAACCCTAACACTATCCTAGGGCTGATGCTAACCCTAACTCTAACACTATCCTAGGGCTGATGCTAACCCTAACCCTAACCCTAACACTATCCTAGGGCTCATGCTAACCCTAACCCTATCCCTAACACTATCCTAGGGCTCATGCTAACCCGAACCCTAACACTATACTAGGCCTGATGATAACCCTGACCATAACCATAACACTATCCTAGGGTTGATGCTGACCCTAACCCTAACACTATCCTAGGGCTGATGCTAACCGTAACCCTAACCCTTACACTATCCTAGGGCTGATGCTAACCCTAACCCTAACACTATCCTATGTCTGATGCTAACCCTAACCCTAAACCTAACACTATCCTAGGGCTGATGCTAAGCCTAACCCTAACAGTATCCTAGGCCTGATGATAACCCTAACCCTAACCCTTACTATATCCTAGGGCTGATGCTAACCATAACCCTAACACTATCCTAGGGCTGATGCTAACCGTAACCCTAACCCTAACACTATCCTAGGGCTGATGATAAACCTAACCCTAACACTATCCTAGGGCTGATGCTAACCCTAACCCTAACCCTAACACTATCCTAGGTCTGATGCTAACCCTAACCGTAACACTATCCTAGGGCCGATGCTACCCCTAAACCTAACCCTAACTCTCTCCTAGGGCTGATGCTAACCGTAACCCTAACCCTAACCCTAACACTATCGTAGTGCTGATGCTAAACCTAACGCTAACCCTAACACTATCCTAGGGCTGATGCTAACCCTAACCCTAACCCTAACTCTCTCCTAGGGCTGATGCTAACCGTAACCCTAACCCTAACCCTAACACTTTCCTAGGGCTGATGCTAACCGTAACACTAACCCTAACACTATCCTAGGGCTGATGCTAACACTAACACTAACACTATCCTAGGGCTGATGCTAACCCTAACCATAACCCTAACACGATACTAGGGCTGATGCTAACCGTAACCCTAACACTATCCTAGGGCTGATGCTAACCGTAACCCTAACACTGTCCTAGGGCTGATGCTAACCCAAACGCTAAACCTAACACTATCCTAGGGCTGATGCTAACCCTAATCCTATCCCTAACACTATCCTAGGGCTGATGCTAACCCTAACCCTAACCCTAACACTCTCCTAGGGCTGAGGCTAACCCTAACCATAACACTATCCTCGGGCTGATGAGAACCCTAATCCTAACCCTAACACTCTCCTAGGGCTGATGCTAACCCTAACCCTAACACTATCCTAGCGCTGATGCTAACCCTAACCCTAACCCTAACACTATGCTAAGGCTGTTGCTAATCCTAACCCTAACACTATCCTAGGACTGATGATAACCCTAACCCTAACCCTAACACTATCCTAGGGCTGATGCTAACCCTAACCCTAACATTATCCTAGGGCTGATGGTAACCCTAACCCTAACCCTAACACTATCCTAGGGCTGGTGCTAACCCTAACCCTAACCGTAACACTATCCTAGGGCTGATGCTAACCCTAACCCTAAACCTAACACTATCCTATGGCTGATGCTAACCCGAAACCTAACACTATACTAGGCCTGATGATAACCCTAACCCTAACCATAACACTATCCTAAGGCTGATGCTGACCCTAACCCTAACACTATCCTAGGGCTGATGCTAACCGTAACCCTAACCCTTACACTATCCTAGGGCTGATGCTAACCCTAACCCTAACACTATCCTAGGGCTGATGCTAACCCTAACCCTAAACCTAATACTATCCTTGGTCTGATGCTAACCCTAACCCTAACCCTAACACTATTCTAGGGCTGATGCTAACCCTAACCCTAACACTATCCCTGGCCTGATGATAACCCTAACCATAACCCTAACTATATACTAGGGCTGATGCTAACCCTAACCCTAACACTATCCTTGGCCTGATGCTAACCCTAACCCTAACCCTAACACTATCCTAGGGCTGATGCTAACCCTAACCCTAACCCTAACACTATCCTAGGGCTGGTGCTAACCCTAACCCTAACCGTAACACTATCCTAGGTCTGATGCTAACCCTAACCCTAACCCTAACACTATCCTAGGAATGATGCTAACCCGAACACTAACACTATACTAGGCCTGATGATAACTCTAACCCTAACCATAACACTATCCTAAGGCTGATGCTGACCCTAACCCTAACACTATCCTAGGGCTGAAGCTAACCGTAACCCTAACCCTTACACTATCCTAGGGCTGATGATAACCCTAAGCCTAACACTATCCTAGGTCTGATGCTAACCCTAACCCTAACCCTGACACTATCCTAGGGCTGATGGTAACGCTAACCCTAACACTATCCTAAGCCTGATGATAACCCTAACCCTAACCCTAACTATATCCTAGGGCTGATGCTAAACCTAACGCTAACACTATCGTAGGGCTGATGCTAACCGTAACCTTAACCCTAACACTATCCTAGGGCTGATGATAACCCTAACCCTAACACTATCCTAGGGCTGAGGCTAACCCTAAGCCTAACCCTAACACTATCCTAGGTCTGATGCTAACCCTAACCTTAACACTATCCTAGGGCTGATGCTAACCCTAACCCTAACCCTAACACTATCCTAGTGTTGATGCCAAAATTAACCCTAACATTATCCTAGGGCTGATGCTCACCATAACCCTAACACTATACTAGGGCTGATGTTAACCCTAACCCTAACACTATCCTTGGGCTGATGCTTACCCTAATCCTAACCCTAACACCATCCTAGTGCTGATGCTAATCCTAACGCTAACCCTAACACTATCCTGGGTCTGATGCTAACCCTAACCCTAACGCTATCCTAGGGCTGATTCTAACCCTAACCCTAACCCTAACACTATCCTAGGGCTGATGCTAACCATAACCCTAACACTATCTTAGGGCTGATGCTTACCCTAACCCTAACCCTAACACTATCGTAGGGCTGATGCTAACCCTAACCCTAACACTATCCTAGGGCTGATGCTAACCGTACCCTAACACTATCCTAGTGCTGATGCTAACCCTAACCCTAACCCTAACACTATCCTAGGGCTGATGCTAACCATAACCCTAACCCTAACACTATCCTAGGCCTGATGCTAACCCTAACATTAACACTATCCTAGGGCTGATGCTAAACCTAACCCTAACCCTAACACTATCCTAGGGCTGATGCTAACCCTAACCGTAACCTTAACACTATCCTAGGGCTGATGCTAACCCTAACCCTAACCCGAACAATATCCTAGGGCTGATGCTAACCCTAACCCTAACACTATACTAGGGCTGCTCCTAACCCTAACCATAACCCTAACACTATCCTAGGGCTGATGCTAACCCTTACCCTAACGCTAACACTATCCTAGAGCTGATGCTAACCCTAACCCTAACACTAACACTATCCTAGGGCTGATGCTAACCATAACCCTAACCCTAACAATATCCTAGGGCTGATGCTAACCCTAACCCTCACCCTAACACTATCCTAGAACTGATGTTAACCCTAACCCTAACACTATCCTAGGGCTGATGCTAACCCTAACCCTAACACTACAACACTCCTAGGGCTGAGGCTAACCCTAACCATAACACTATCCTAGGGCTGATGCTAACCCTAACCCTAACCCTAACACTATCCTAGAGCTGATGCTAACCCTAACATTAACACTATCCTAGGGCTGATGCTAACCCTATCCCTAACACTAACACTATCCTAGGGCTGATGCTAACCCTAACCCTAACCCTAAAACTATCCTAGGGCTGATGCTAACCCTAACCCTAACACTATCCTAGGCCTGATGATATCCCTAACCCTAACCCTAACACTATCCTAGGGCTGATGATGACCCTAACACTAACACTATCCTTGGGCTGATTCTAACCGCAACCCTAACCCTAACACTATCCTAGGGCTGATGCTAACCCTAACCCTAACACTATCCTAGGGCTGATGCTAACCCTAACCCTAACCCTAACATCTCCTAGGGCTGAGGCTAACCATATGCCTAACACTATCCTAGGGCTGATGCTAACCATAAGCCAAACCCTAACAATATCCTAGGGCTGATGCTAACCCTAACCCTAACCCTAACACCATCCTAGGGCTGATGCTAACTCTAACCCTAACAGTATCCTAGGGCTGATGCTAACCGTAACCCTAACCCTAACACTATCCTAGGGCTGATGCTAACAATAACCCTAACACTATCCTAGGGCTTTTGCTAACCCTAACCCTAACCCTAATATTCTCCGAGGGCTGAGTCTAACCCTAACCCTAACACTATCTTAGGGCTGATGCTAACCCTAACCCTTACCCTAACACTATCCTAGGGCTGATGCTAAACATAACCATAACCCTAACACTATCCTAGGGCTGATGCTAACCCTAACCGTAACCTTAACACTATCCTAGGGCTGATGCTAACCCTAACCCTAACCCGAACAATATCCTAGGGCTGATGCTAACCCTAACCCTAACACTATACTAGGGCTGCTCCTAACCCTAACCATAACCCTAACACTATCCTAGGGCTGATGCTAACCCTTACCCTAACCCTAACACTATCCTAGAGCTGATGCTAACCCTAACCCTAACACTAACACTATCCTAGGGCTGATGCTAACCCTAACCCTAACCCTAACAATATCCTAGGGCTGATGCTAACCCTAACCCTCACCCTAACACTATCCTGGAACTGATGTTAACCCTAACCCTAACACTATCCTAGGGCTGATGCTAACCCTAACCCTAACACTACAACACTCCTAGGGCTGAGGCTAACCCTAACCCTAACACTATCCTAGGGCTGATGCTAACCCTTACCCTAACCCTAACACTATCCTAGGGCTGATGCTAACCCTAACCCTAACACTATCCTAGGGCTGATGCTAACCCTATCATTAACACTAACACTATCCTAGGGCTGATGCTAACCCTAACCCTAACCCTAAAACTATCCTAGGGCTGATGCTAACCCTAACCCCAACACTATCCTAGGCCTGATGATATCCCTAACCCTAACGCTAACACTATCCTAGGGCTGATGATGACCCTAACACTAACACTATCCTTGGGCTGATTCTAACCGCAACCCTAACCCTAACACTATTCTAGGGCTGATGCTAACCCTAACCCTAACACTATCCTCGGGCTGATGCTAACCCTAACCCTAACCCTAACATCTCCTAGGGCTGAGGCTAACCATATGCCTAACACTATCCTAGGGCTGATGCTAACCATAAGCCAAACCCTAACAGTATCCTAGGGCTGATGCTAACCCTAACCCTAACCCTAACACTATCCTAGGGCTGATGCTAACAATAACCCTAACACTATCCTAGGGCTGTTGCTAACCCTAACCCTAACCCTAATATTCTCCGAGGGCTGAGTCTAACCCTAACCCTAACACTATCTTAGGGCTGATGCTAACCCTAACCCTTACCCTAACACTATCCTAGGGCTGATGCTATCCCTACCCCAAACGCTATCCTAGGGCTCATGCTAACCCTAAACCTAACCCTAACACTCTCCTAGGGCTGAAGCTAACCCTAACCCTAACCCTAACACTATCCTAGGGCTGATGCTAACCCTAACCCTAACACTAACACTATCCTAGGGCTGATGCTAACCATAACCCTAACCCTAACACTATCCTAGGCCTGATGCTAACCCTAACCTTAACCCTAACACTATCCTAGGGCTGATGCTAACCCTAACCCTTACACTATCCTAGGGCTGATGCTAACCCTAACCCTAACCCTAACACTATCCTAGGGTTGATGCTAACCCTAACCCTAACACTATCCTAGGCCTGATGATAACCCTAACCCTAACCCTAACACTATCCTAGGGCTGATGCTAACCATAACCCTAACACTATCCTATGGCTGATGCTAACCCTAACCCTAAACCTAACACTATCCTAGGGCTGATGCTAACCCTAACCCTAACCCTAACACTATCCTAGGGCTGATGCTAAGCCTAACCCTAACAGTATCCTAGGCCTGATGATAACCCTAACCCTAACCCTAACTATATCCTAGGGCTGATGCTAACCATAACCCTAACACTATCCTAGGGCTGATGCTAACCGTAACCCTAACCCTAACACTATCCTAGGGCTGATGATAAACCTAACCCTAACACTATCCTAGGGCTGATGCTAACCCTAACCCTAACCCTAACACTATCCTAGGTCTCATGCTAACCCTAACCGTAACACTATCCTAGGGCCGATGCTAACCCTAAACCTAACCCTAACTCTCTCCTAGGGCTGATGCTAACCGTAACCCTAACCCTAACCCTAACACTATCGTAGTGCTGATGCTAAACCTAACGCTAAGCCTAACACTATCCTAGGGCTGATGCTAACCCTAACCCTAACCCTAACTCTCTCCTAGGGCTGATGCTAACCGTAACCCTAACCCTAACCCTAACACTTTCCTAGGGCTGATGCTAACCGTAACACTAACCCTAACACCATCCTAGGGCTGATGCTAACCCTAACCATAACCCTAACACAATACTAGGGCTGATGCTAACCGTAACCCTAACACTATCCTAGGGCTGATGCTAACCGTAACCCTAACACTGTTCTAGGGCTGATGCTAACCCAAACGCTAAACCTAACACTATCCTAGGGCTGATGCTAACCCTAATCCTATCCCTAACACTATCCTAGGGCTGATGCTAACCCTAACCCTAACCCTAACACTCTCCTAGGGCTGAGGCTAACCCTAACCATAACACTATCCTCGGGCTGATGAGAACCCTAACCCTAACCGTAACACTCTCCTAGGGCTGATGCTAACCCTAACCCTAACACTATCCTAGCGCTGATGCTAACCCTAACCCTAACCCTAACACTATCTTAAGGCTGTTGCTAATCCTAACCCTAACACTATCCTAGGACTGATGATAACACTAACCCTAACCCTAACACTATCCTAGGGCTGATGCTAACCCTAACCCTAACATTATCCTAGGGCTGATGGTAACCCTAACCCTAACCCTAACACTATCCTAGGGCTGGTGCTAACCCTAACCCTAACCGTAACACTATCCTAGGGCTGATGCTAACCCTAACCCTAACCCTAACACTATCCTAGGGCTGATGCTAACCCTAACCCTAACACTAACACTATCCTAGGGCTGATGCTAACCCTAACCCTAACACTATCCTAGGCCTGATGCTAACCCTAACCTTAACCCTAACACTATCCTAGGGCTGATGATAACCCTAACCCTAACACTATCCTAGGGCTGATGCTAACCCTAACCCTAACCCTAACACTATCCTAGGTCTGATGCTAACCCTAACCCTAACACTATCCTAGGGCTGATGCTAACCCTAACCCTAACCCTAACACTATCCTAGTGTTGATGCCAAAATTAACCCTAACATTATCCTAGGGCTGATGCTCACCATAACCCTAACACTATACTAGGGCTGATGTTAACCCTAACCCTAACACTATCCTAGGGCTGATGCTTACCCTAATCCTAACCCTAACACCATCCTAGTGCTGATGCTAATCCTAACGCTAACCCTAACACTATCCTGGGTCTGATGCTAACCCTAACCCTAACGCTATCCTAGGGCTGATTCTAACCCTAACCCTAACCCTAACACTATCCTAGGGCTGATGCTAACCATAACCCTAACACTATCTTAGGGCTGATGCTTACCCTAACCCTAACCCTAACACTATCGTAGGGCTGATGCTAACCCTAACCCTAACACTATCCTAGGGCTGATGCTAACCCTACCCTAACACTATCCTAGTGCTGATGCTAACCCTAACCCTAACCCTAACACTATCCTAGGGCTGATGCTAACCATAACCCTAACCCTAACACTATCCTAGGGCTGATGCTAACCCTAACCCTAACCCTAACACAATCCTAGGCCTGATGCTAACCCTAACATTAACACTATCCTAGGGCTGATGCTAAACCTAACCCTAACTCTAACACTATCCTAGGGCTGATGCTAACCCTAACCGTAACCTTAACACTATCCTAGGGCTGATGCTAACCCTAACCCTAACCCGAACAATATCCTAGGGCTGATGCTAACCCTAACCCTAACACTATACTAGGGCTGCTCCTAACCCTAACCATAACCCTAACACTATCCTAGGGCTGATGCTAACCCTTACCCTAACCCTAACACTATCCTAGGGCTGATGCTAACCCTAACCCTAACCCTAACAATATCCAAGGGCTGATGCTAACCCTAACCCTCACCCTAACACTATCCTAGAACTGATGTTAACCCTAACCCTAACACTATCCTAGGGCTGATGCTAACCCTAACCCTAACACTACAACACTCCTAGGGCTGAGGCTAACCCTAACCATAACACTATCCTAGGGCTGATGCTAACCCTAACCCTAACCCTAACACTATCCTAGGGCTGATGCTAACCCTAACCCTAACACTATCCTAGGGCTGATGCTAACCCTATCGCTAACCCTAAAACTATCCTAGGGCTGATGCTAACCCTAACCCTAACACTATCCTAGGCCTGATGATATCCCTAACCCTAACCCTAACACTATCCTAGGGCTGATGATGACCCTAACACTAACACTATCCTTGGGCTGATTCTAACCGCAACCCTAACCCTAACACTATCCTAGGGCTGATGCTAACCCTAACCCTAACACTATCCTAGGGCTGATGCTAACCCTAACCCTAACCCTAACATCTCCTAGGGCTGAGGCTAACCATATGCCTAACACTATCCTAGGGCTGATGCTAACCATAAGCCAAACCCTAACAATATCCTAGGGCTGATGCTAACCCTAACCCTAACCCTAACACTATCCTAGGGCTGATGCTAACTCTAACCCTAACAGTATCCTAGGGCTGATGCTAACCGTAACCCTAACCCTAACACTATCCTAGGGCTGATGCTAACAATAACCCTAACACTATCCTAGGGCTGTTGCTAACTCTAACCCTAACCCTAATATTCTCCGAGGGCTGAGTCTAACCCTAACCCTAACACTATCTTAGGGCTGATGCTAACCCTAACCCTTACCCTAACACTATCCTAGGGCTGATGCTAAACATAACCATAACCCTAACACTATCCTAGGGCTGATGCTATCCCTACCCCAAACACTATCCTAGGGCTCATGCTAACCCTAAACCTAACCCTAACACTCTCCTAGGGCTGAAGCTAACCCTAACCCTAACCCTAACACTATCCTATGGCTGATGCTAACCCTAACCCTAACACTAACACTATCCTAGGGCTGATGCTAACCCTAACCCTAACACTATCCTAGGCCTGATGCTAACCCTAACCTTAACCCTAACACTATCCTAGGGCTGATGCTAACCCTAACCCTTACACTATCCTAGGGCTGATGCTAACCCTAACCCTAACCTTAACACTATCCTAGGGTTGATGCTAACCCTAACCCTAACACTATCCTAGGCCTGATGATAACCCTAACCCTAACCCTAACACTATCCTAGGGCTGATGCTAACCATAACCCTAACACTATCCTATGGCTGATGCTAACCCTAACCCTAAACCTAACACTATCCTAGGGCTGATGCTAACCCTAACCCTAACCCTAACACTATCCTAGGGATGATGCTAAGCCTAACCCTAACAGTATCCTAGGCCTGATGATAACCCTAACCCTAACCCTAACTATATCCTAGGGCTGATGCTAACCATAACCCTAACACTATCCTAGGGCTGATGCTAACCGTAACCCTAACCCTAACACTATCCTAGGGCTGATGATAAACCTAACCCTAACACTATCCTAGGGCTGATGCTAACCCTAACCGTAACCCTAACACTATCCTAGGTCTCATGCTAACCCTAACCGTAACACTATCCTAGGGCCGATGCTAACCCTAAACCTAACCCTAACTCTCTCCTAGGGCTGATGCTAACCGTAACCCTAACCCTAACCCTAACACTATCGTAGTGCTGATGCTAAACCTAACGCTAACCCTAACACTATCCTAGGGCTGATGCTAACACTAACCCTAACCCTAACTCTCTCCTAGGGCTGATGCTAACCGTAACCCTAACCCTAACCCTAACACTTTCCTAGGGCTGATGCTAACCGTAACACTAACCCTAACACCATCCTAGGGCTGATGCTAACCCTAACCATAACCCTAACACAATACTAGGGCTGATGCTAACCGTAACCCTAACACTATCCTAGGGCTGATGCTAACCGTAACCCTAACACTGTTCTAGGGCTGATGCTAACCCAAACCCTAATCCTAACACTATCCTAGAGCTGATGGTAACCCTAACCCTAACCCTAACCCTAACCCTAATACTATCCTAGGGCTGATGCTAACCCTAACCCTAACCCTAACACTATCCTAGGGCTGTTGCTAACCCTAACACTAACACTATCCTAGGGCTGATGCTAACCCAAACCCTAACCCTAACACTATCCTAGGGCTGATGCTAACCCTAACCCTAACTCTAACACTATCCTAGGGCTGAGGCTAACCCTAACCCTAACACTATCCTACGGCTGATGCTAACCATAACCCTAACCCTAACACTATCCTAAGGCTGATGCTAACCATAACACTAACACTATCCTAGGCCTGGTGCTAACCCTAACGCTAACCCTAACACTATTCTAGGGCTGATGCTAACCCTAACCCTAATAATATCCTAGGGCTGATGCTAACCCTAACCCTAACCCTAACACTATCCTAGGGCTGATGCTAACCCTAACCCTAACCCTAACACTATCCTAGGGCTGATGCTAACCCTAACCCTAACCCTAACACTATCCTAGGGCTGATGCTAACCCTAACCCTAACAATATCCTAGGCCTGATGATATCCATAACCCTAAACCTAACACTATCCTAGGGCTGATGCTAACCCTAACCCTAAACTTAACACTATCCTAGGGCTGATTCTAACCGTAACCCTAACACTATCCTAGGCCTGATGCTAACCCTAACTCTTACCCTAACACTATCCTAGGGCTGATGCTAAAACTAACCATAACCCTAACACTATCCTAGGGCTTATGCTAACCCTAACCCTAACCCTAACACTATCCTAGGGCTGATGCTAACCGTAACCCTAACACTCTCCTAGGCCTGATGCTAACCCTAACCCTAACACTATCCTAGGGCTGATGCTAACCCTAAACCCAACCCTAACACTATCCTAGGGCTGATGCTAACCCTAACCCTAACACTATCCTAGGGCTGATGCTAACCCTAACGCTAACCCTAACACTATCATTGAACTGATGCTAACCCTGACCCTAACCCTAACACTATCCTAGGCCTGATGATAACCCTAACCCTAACACTAACACTATCCTAGGGTTTATGTTAACCCTAACCCTAACACTATCCTAGGGCTGATGCTAACCCTAACCCTAACCCTAACACTATCCTAGGGCGGATGCTAACCCTAACCCTAACCCTAACACTATCCTAGGGCTGATGCTAACCCTAACACTAACACTATCCTAGGGCTGATGCTAACCCTAACCCTAACCCCAACAGTATCCTAGGGCTGATGCTAACCCTAACCGTAACACTATCCTAGGCCTGATGCTAACCATAACCCTTACCCTAACACTATCTTAGGGCTGATGCTAACCCTAACCCTAACACTAACACTATCCTAGGCCTGATGCTAACGCTGTCCCTAACCCTAACACTATCCTAGGGCTGATTCTAACCCTAACCCTAATACTATCCTAGGGCTGATGCTAACCCTAACCCTAACCGTAACACTATCCTAGGGCTGACGCTAACCCTAACCCTCACCCTAACACTATCCTAGGGCTGATGCTAACCCTAACCCTAACACTATCCTAGGGCTGATGCTAACCCTAACCCTAACTCTAAGACAATCCTAGGGCTGATGCTAACCCTAACCCTAACCCTAACACTATCCTAGGGCTGATGTTAACCCTAACCCTAACACTATCCTAGGGCTGATGCTAACCCTAACCCTAACCCTAACACTCTTTTAGGGCTGATGCTAACCCTAACCCTAACACTATCCTAGGCCTGATGCTAACTATAACCATAACACTATCCTAGGGCTGATGCTAACCCTAACCCTAACCCTAACACTATCCTAGGCCTGATGCTAACCCTAACCGTAACTCTAACACTATCGTAGGGCTGAGGCTAACCCTAACCCTAACACTATCCTACGGCTGATGCTAACCATAACCCTAACCCTAACACTATCCTAAGGCTGATGCTAACCCTAACCCTAACACTATCCTAGGCCTGGTTCTAACCCTAACCCTAACCCTAACACTATTCTAGGGCTGTTTCTAACCCTAACCCTAATAATATCATAGGGCTGATGCTAACCCTAACCCTATCCCTAACACTATCCTAGGGCTGATGCTAACCCTAACCCTGATAATATCCTACGGCTGATGCTAACCCTAACCCTAACCCTAACACTATCCTAAGGCTGATGCTAACCCTAACACTAACACTATCCTAGGGCTGATGCTAACCATAACCCTAACTCTAACACTATCCTAGGGCTGATGCTAACCCTAACCCTAACAATATCCTAGGCCTGATGATATCCCTAACCCTAAACCTAACACTATCCTAAGGCTGATGCTAACACTAACCCTAACCCTAACACTATCCTAGGGCTGATTCTAACCGTAACCCTAACACTATCCTAGGCCTGATGCTAACCCTAACACTTACCCTAACATTATCCTAGGGCTGATGCTAAACCTAACCATAACCCTAACACTATCCTAGGGCTGATGCTAACCCTAACCCTAACACTAACACTATCCTAGGGCTGATGCTAACCCTAACCCTAACACTATCCTAGGCCTGATGCTAACCCTAAACCTAACACTATCCTAGGGCTGATCTTAACCCTAACCCTAACCCTAACACTATCCTAGGCCTGATGCTAACACTATCCCTAACCCTAACACTCTCCTAGGGCTGAGGCTAACCCTAACCCTAACACTATCCTAGGGCTGATGCTAACCCTAACCCTAACCCAAACACTATCCTAGGGTTGATGCTAACCCTAACGCTAACACTATCCTAGGGCTCATGCTAACCCTAACCCTAACCCTAACACTATCCTAGGGCTGATGCTAACCCTAACCCTAGCACTATCCTAGGCCTGATGCTAACACTATCCCTAACCCTAACACTCTCCTAGGGCTGAGGCTAACCCTAACCCTAACACTATCCTAGGGCTGATGCTAACCCTAACCCTAACCCTAACACTATCCTAGGGTTGATGCTAACCCTAACCCTAACACTATCCTAGGGCTGATGCTAACCCTAACCCTAACCCTAACACTATCCTAGGGCTGATGCTAACCCTAACACTAACACTATCCTAGGGCTGATGCTAACCCAAACCCTAACCCTAACACTATCCTAGGGCTGATGCTAACCCTAACCGTAACTCTAACACTATCGTAGGGCTGAGGCTAACCCTAACCCTAACACTATCCTACGGCTGATGCTAACCATAACCCTAACCCTAACACTATCCTAAGGCTGATGCTAACCCTAACCCTAACACTATCCTAGGCCTGGTTCTAACCCTAACCCTAACCCTAACACTATTCTAGGGCTGATGCTAACCCTAACCCTAATAATATCCTAGGTCTGATGCTAACCCTAACCCTAACCCTAACACTATCCTAGGGCTGATGCTAACCCTTACCCTAACCCTAACACTATCCTAGGGCTGATGCTAACCCTAACCCTAACCCTAACACTATCCTAGGGCTGATGCTAACCCTAACCCTAACAATATCCTAGGCCTGATGATATCCATAACCCTAAACCTAACACTATCCTAGGGCTGATGCTAACCCTAACCCTAACCCTAACACTATCCTAGGGCTGATTCTAACCGTAACCCTAACACTATCCTAGGCCTCATGCTAACCCTAACCCTTACCCTAACACTATCATAGGGCTGATGCAAAACCTAAGCATAACCCTAACACTATCCTATGGCTGATGCTAACCCTAACCCTAACCCTAACACTATCCTAGGGCTGATGCTAACCCTAACCCTAACACTCTCCTAGGCCTGATGCTAACCCTAACCCTAACACTATCCTAGGGCTGATGCTAACCCTAACCCTAACCCAAACACTATCCTAGGGTTGATGATAACCCTAACCCTAACACTATCCTAGGGCTGATGCTAACCCTAACCCCAACCGTAACACTATCCTAGGGCTGATGCTAACCCTAACCCTAACACTATCCTAGGGCTGATGCTAACCCTAACGCTAACCCTAACACTATCCTTTAACTGATGCTAACCCTAACCCTAACACTATCCTAGGCCTTATGATAACCCTAACCCTAACCCTAACACTATCCTAGGGTTTATGTTAACCCGAACCCTAACACTATCCTAGAGCTGATGCTAACCCTAACCCTAACCCTAACACTATCTTAGGGCGGATGCTAACCCTAACCCTAACCCTAACACTATCCTAGGGCTGATGCTAACCCTAACCCTAACACTATCCTAGGCCTGATGCTAACCCTAACCCTAACCCTAACACTATCTTAGGGCTGATGCTAACCCTAACCCTAACACTAACACTATCCTAGGCCTGATGCTAACCCTATCCCTAACCCTAAGACTATCCTAGGGCTTATTCTAACCCTAACCCTAATACTATCCTAGGGCTGATGCTAACCCTAACCCTAACCGTAACACTATCCTAGGGCTGACGCTAACCCTAACCCTCACCCTAACACTATCCTAGGGCTGACGCTAACCCTAACCCTCACCCTAACACTATCCTAGGGCTGATGCTAACCCTAACCCTAACACTATCCTAGGGCTGACGCTAACCCTAACGCTAACCCTAACACTATCCTGGGTCTGATGCTAACCCTAACCCTAACGCTATCCTAGGGCTGATTCTAACCCTAACCCTAACCCTAACACTATCCTAGGGCTGATGCTAACCCTAACCCTAACACTATCCTAGGGCTGATGCTAACCCTAACTCTAACCCTAACACTATCATAGGGCTGATGCTAACCCTAACCCTAACACTATCCTAGGGCTGATGCTAACCCTAACCCTAACCCTAACACTATCCTAGGGCTGATGTTAACCCTAACCCTAACCCTAACAATATCCTAGAGCTGCTGCTAACGCTAACCCTAACCCTAACCCTAACCCTAATGCTATCCTAGGGCTGATGCTAACCCTAACCCTAACCCTAACACTATACTAGGGCTGATGCTAACCCTAACACTAACACTATCCTAGGGCTGATGCTAACCCTAACCCTAACCCTAACACTGTCCTAGGGCTGATGCTAACCCTAACCCTAACTCGAACACTATACTAGGGCTGCGGCTAACCCTAACCCTAACACTATCCTACGGCTGATGCTAACCCTAACCCTAACCCTAACACTATCCTAAGGCTGATGCTAACCCTAACACTAACACTATCCTAGGCCTGGTGCTAACGCTAACACTAACCCTAACACTATCCTAGGGCTGATGCTAACCCTAACCCTAATAATATCCTAGGGCTGATGCTAACCCTAACCCTAACCCTAACACTATCCTAGGGCTGATGCTAACCCTAACCCTAACCCTAACACTATCCTAGGGCTGATTCTAACCCTAACCCTAACCCTAACACTATCCTAGGGCTGATGATAACCCTAACCCTAACAATATCCTAGGCCTGATGATTTCATTAACCCTAAACCTAACACTATCCTAAGGCTGATGCTAACCCTAACCCTAACCCTAACACTATCCTAGTGCTGATTCTAACCTTAACCCTAACACTATCCTAGGCCTGATGCTAACCCTAACACTTACCCTAACATTATCCTAGGGCTGATGCTAAACCTAACCATAACCCTAACACTATCCTAGGTCTGATGCTAACCCTAACCCTAACACTAACACTATCCTAGGGCTGATGCTAACCCTAACCCTAACACTATCCTAGGGCTGATGCTAACCCTAACCCTAACATTGTCCTAGGCCTGATGCTAACCCTAACCCTAACACTATCCTAGGGGTGATGCTAACCCTAACCCTACCCCTAACACTATCCTAGGCCTGATGCTAACACTATCCATCACCCTAACACTCTCCTAGGGCTGAGGCTAACCCTAACCCTAACACTACCCTAGGGCTGATGCTAACGCTAACCCTAACCCAAACACTATCCTAGGGTTGATGCTAAACCTAACGCTAACACTATCCTAGGGCTGATGCTAACCCTAACCCTAACCCTAACACTATCCTAGGGCTGATGCTAACCCTAATCCTAACACTATCCTAGGGCTGATGCTAACCCTAACCCTAACCCTAACACTATCCTAGGGCTGATGCTAACCCTAACCCTAACAATATCCTAGGCCTGATGATATCCATAACCCTAAAAATAACACTATCCTAGGGCTGATGCTAACCCTAACCCTAACCCTAACACTATCCTAGGGCTGATTCTAACCGTAACCCTAACACTATCCTAGGCCTGATGCTAACCCTAACCCTTACCCTAACACTATCCTAGGGCTGATGCTAAACCTAACCATAACCCTAACACTATCCTAGGGCTGATGCTAACCCTAACCCTAACCCTAACACTATCCTAGGGCTGATGCTTATCCTAACCCTAACACTCTCCTAGGCCTGATGCTAACCCTAACCCTAACACTATCCTAGGGCTGATGCTAACCCTAACCCTAACCCAAACACTATCGTAGGGTTGATGCTAACCCTAACCCTAACACTATCCTAGGACTGATGCTAACCCTAACCCTAACCCTAACACTATCCTAGGTCTGATGCTAACCGTAACCCTAACACTATCCTAGGGCTGATGCTAACCCTAACGCTAACCCTAACACTATCCTTGAACTGATGCTAACCCTAACCCTAACCCTAACACTATCCTAGGCCTGATGATAACCCTAACCCTAACCCTAACACTATCCTAGGGTTTATGTTAACCCTAACTCTAACACTATCCTAGGGCTGATGCTAACCCTATCCCTAACCCTAACACTATCCTAGGGCGGATGCTAACCCTAACCCTAACCCTAATACTATCCTAGGGTTGATGCTAACCCTAACACTAACACTATCCTAGGGCTGATGCTAACCCTAACAATAACCCTAACACTATCCTAGGGCTGATGCTAACCCTAACCCTAACACTATCCTAGGCCTGATGCTAACCCTAACCCTAACCCTAACACTATCTTAGGGCTGATGGTAACCCTAACCCTAACCCTAACACTATCCTAAGGCTGATGCTAACCCTAACACTAACACTATCCTAGGCCTGGTGCTAACCCTAACCCTAACACTAACACTATTCTAGGGCTGATGCTAACCCTAACCCTAACCCTAACACTATCCTAGGGCTGATGTTAACCCTAACCCTAACACTATCCTAGGGCTGATGCTAACCCTAACCCTAACACTATCCTAGGGCTGATGCTAACCGTAACCCTAACACTGTCCTAGGGCTGATGCTAACCCAAACGCTAAACCTAACACTATCCTAGGGCTGATGCTAAGCCTAATCCTATCCCTAACACTATCCTAGGGCTGATGCTAACCCTAACCCTAACCCTAACACTCTCCTAGGGCTGAGGCTAACCCTAACCATAACACTATCCTCGGGCTGATGAGAACCCTAACCCTAACCCTAACACTATCCTAGGGCTGATGCTAACCCTAACCCTAACACTATCCTAGCGCTGATGCTAACCCTAACCCTAACCCTAACACTATCCTAAGGCTTTTGCTAATCCTAACCCTAACACTATTCTAGGACTGATGATGACCCTAACCCTAACCCTAACACTATCCTAGGGCTGATGCTAACCCTAACACTAACACTATCCTAGGGCTGATGGTAACCCTAACCCTAACCCTAACACTATCCTAGGGCTGGTGCTAACCCTAACCCTAACCCTAACACTATCCTAGGGCTGATGCTAACCCGAACCCTAACACTATACTAGGCCTGATGATAACCCTAACCCTAACCATAACACTATCCTAAGGCTGATGCTAACCCTAGCCCTAACACTATCCTTGGCCTGATGATAACCCTAACCCTAACCCTAACTATATCCTAGGGATGATGCTAACGCTAACCCTAACACTATCCTTGGCCTGATGCTAACCCTAACCCTAACCCTAACACTATCCTAGGGCTGATGCTAACCCTAACACTAACCCTAACACTATCCTTGGGCTGGTGCTAACCCTAAACCTAACCGTAACACTATCCTAGGGCTGATGCTAACCCTAACCCTAACCCTAACACTATCCTAGGAATGATGCTAACCCGAACCCTAACACTATACTAGGCCTGATGATAACCCTAACCCTAACCATAACACTATCCTAAGGCTGATGCTGACCCTAACCCTAACACTATCCTAGGGCTGAAGCTAACCGTAACCCTAACCCTTACACTATCCTAGGGCTGATGCTAACCCTAACCCTAACACTATCCTAGGGCTGATGCTAACCCTAACCCTAAGCCTAACACTATCCTAGGTCTGATGCTAACCGTAACCCTAAC